>NW_007578022.1:320071-355947 GCF_000690725.1 Stegastes partitus
AATTATTATTACATCTCTAATGTGCACTAGGGGTATGGCTCCGTCTTTGCATATTCTATTTTTCACTAGATTTCTTTTACTTGAATGACAGCATGGACCCGATCAGTGACTCCTGCCTGTTTTTTATTCGCACCGAGTTTCTCAATCCGTCACCGCTCACTTTAGTTTTTTGCCTCTCTGTGCTGAAGTCACTCGTCTGGTGAATAACCGAAGCTGCTGCTGCTGCTGCTGCTGCTGCTGGGTCGGTCTGAATACGATGAGGTTTCGTTCACCTCCGTCCTGCCACCACATCCATCATAAGTTCTCACAGGACGTTGCTCAGTCGAGGTAAAAGCTGCAAAAGCAACACTTTTGTGAAACTTGTCAGAGAGGTGGAGCACAGCCTTGAACAGCTCATTACATTTCTGTGCAGATCTTGAACACTTTTGCAAAAATTGTAAGATAGGGTCTTGGCCTTTACTGAGAATGTGCTTTGTACTGTCTTTTTATTAAACTCCTATGTGCACAGACATTTCCCCATAGCATAGAAGTTTAGCTTCGATTAAGTGGATTTACAACTTATGTGCTGCAGATTTGTACTCACAGTTCGGCCTTGTAGAGCTCAATGGACTCACATTGTAGTGGGAAAATATCCGTACGTTAAAGCTGGATGTCTTTTGAGAAACGACACAATGCTGTCTAGGCAAGTATCGAATCTGAATGTTTGCTTTGAATGGCAGTACCTTGACTATTTCAACACAGATTGTGGGTTTTGCTTCTGTGGCAGCTGTTTTGTTAAGGCGGGCTGGATTTTTCTTTTAATTTATTTTTTTCTTGATGGTACACCTGCAGAAACACTTCATTTTTCTTATATTCTATTGTTTTTAAAGTTTATGTCTTTCAGCAGAGTCTTGTTTGATCACAAACTGACCATTTACGAGGCTCATGTTTTATTTATCGCACTGACTTTTTGCCCTGACATTCCCATATTTGAACTTTATTGTTTGATTGTTCTGTTATTTCTAATTCTTCATGCAAAGCTTTCTGGAACCTTCATTAGCTCTGCAGATGTCAGCAGCTGATCCGTGGGTCACACATCAGTCCACAGTTGAAGTAATTTGAGCTGTTTCACGTATAAATTTCTTGACTTTTTCTTTTCATCCATGTGACAAACACAGATTTCAGCTCCGTTATGTTCTTTCTTGATTATCAATGCTCCTGAAACCTGCCCGTCAATCTCTCCAAACCCTCCACATCACCCTCCAAATCCACTCAGCTCAGTGCTATAGTAGTCTCTCAGTCTCAGGCCACATGCAGGCAAGTGGCACATTTCACTTTTTCAGATTTTTAGCCTCAAACGTCCACAAACACCAGGTTTCTGCCAGATTCCCCTGCGGGCACAAACTGTTTGGCAGCTTCAGTTTGCTTCATTGTTTATGTGCAACTACACATCAGAAAGCCGACATCCCTCAGAGCCACGCCGCTGGCAGGGCGGGAGGATTCAGTGGCCGTGAAAATTGCATAAAAGAAGGTAACTTGTGCTCGTAATTACAGGAGTCGAAGGACGCAGTGCGGCCGGCAAAACTTTATGGCAGCAGTAAGTTCACCTCTGGCTGGTTGAGCAGGTAGGAGGGCGTTTTAAGATTAGCCGCTGCTCTGCTGAACGGGAAAGAGCAGCTCATTTAACACAGTTTGATAAAACAAGTCCAAAATGAATGCAGCAACAGTCAATTTTGCAGAGTCAAGCCACGGGCAGTTAAAATCAAAGACACTCTGACTCACTTTGCTGATACAGGATTTTGTTTCCTTCTTAGGCCTCGTCCACACGTAGCAGGGTGTTAAGTTATGAATTAGGTTATGCTGTGTGTATATGTATTTATTTAATTTTTTACCTATAGTTCCATTTTTTTTACTAGCAGTAAGAGGGCAGTGCTGCCATTTTTGAGTGGGTAGGTGTGTCAGCTCAGGGCTGAAGAGAGAAGAAGGCTTCATTAGTGGGTCCTGGGCAGGTGTGTTTTCTTTGTTCTTCATTGTACTGATGACCACAGAGGCGCCACTGGTAGGTTGAGACAGTTTCAGATGTATTCAAAGGATAAAATTGGAATTGCTAATTTGAGTTATGGTGTGTTGGGATGTTAAATGATTGTTGAAGGTTATCAACTATTGACCACTCAGCCTGATTCCTTTCTGAAAAATGAAATAAAAAATGGAAAATGAGTGAAGTTGACCAGCGTCCTCTGTGGTCTTCAATGCCGAGTCGAGTTTAGGCGGACAATTGAAGTTCATGGCCCAAATAACTCGACACAGGGTATCTCACAAAACGAAGATATTTTTCTATGATTTGGCCCGTCATCCACACGAAAACTCAGATTCACGGCATTAAAAGCGATTCTTTCGAAAACCTACAACCAAAGTGAAGATTTGCGAATCCTCCGTTTATGCGTCTGCATGTGGACGTCAGTAACCGGGGTTCTAGGTTTAGAAACGTCACTGCCTGCTACAACATATGTTCTTTACATCACATATGAGACCTGTGCTTACATTTGGAAACAGCGTGGACGCCCTCAAAATTGTGTTGGCGTTGTCTCTTGTCCAGGCGCTTTTTGCTTGCTTGTTTTTACAAGCCTAGACACCGCTCCACGTACAAGAACACAGGCGAAGAATGATGTTAAGGATGGGTATTTTCCACCACCTTGCCATTCCACGTCCGAGGCATGTTCTCTGTTAAAGACACTGACGCCGGTTTTGGGTCAGACCCGGACGCACTGCCAGCTGGTGGGAGAACTTTGAGACGGAATGACGTGACAATTTCCGTATGTCCCGGTTGTCGCTCCTATTGTCGGAGTTCTTACATCCCCACGTAGAATATGAATGTGCTTAACAACACGCTAATGCGGTTAGGTGTGGATGAATTCTTTTTGTAAAAACGAGGTGGCGTGTACGTACGTTTTTTCTAGACGGAGGGGGCAGGATATTCGGTTTTGCAAAAACCCTGCTACGTGTGGACAAGACCGTAGAGCAGGGGTGTCGAACTCCAGTCCTCGAGGGCCGCAATCCTGCAAGTTTTAGATGTTTCCCTCCTCCAACACACCTGATTCCAGTGATCATCTCATCATCAAGCTCTGCAGATAACGATCCTGATCATTTGAATCAGGTGTGTTGGAAGAGGGAAACATCTAAAACTTGCAGGATTGCGGCCCTCGAGGACCGGAGTTCGACACCCCTGCCTTAGAGAGACCTAGACAGAGTTGTCTTACTGCAGAAAAACTAATGTTTTCCCCGCTGATACCTGTATCAGCAGTCGGTCCGATGTCTCGCATCAGATTTTATTCTCCAGCACTTCGAGAAAAGCAATTTCTGCATCACACTCGCACACCAGCCTAGCTACAGCAGAGGCCTCCACAGAGTCGTTGTTTTTTTATGGTTCTTTTCATTTTTACGGCCACAGTCCAATTCGGTATTGAATATTGAATTGTGATTAACCCTGTGAGCCCGAAGCGCTTTCTGAGTGCTTCCTTTTTATGCTCCTATCACATTTGTGCTCAGTGTGGCCTCATTTTTATGCTGCACCTCTACAGAGACAGCATAACTATTAGTCCAAGAAGACTAAAACGTTTCCTCTATGCAGTTTAACAAAATTATGATGCCACGAATCATGACAAAAACCTGGAATTCGATTATTCCTGGTATCCACAAAGTTACCAGAACAGGCGGCTCTACGCACTGTAAAGATAGACACTGCCAGAATTTTAGCAAAAAAGCTGCAGCTGAGTCACTAATGGCTTCACGGCTGCATCAAAAGTCACAGAAATGCTTAGAAAATGTGGAGCAAACAGCTTATTTTTAGTGAATTCTGAAGTGAGACGTAGAATGAAGTGCATGATGACTGATTAAATATCACAGCTTTAAGCTTAGATCCGGTTAATTCACACGTGATAAATTCAAGGACTGGAGGAAAGTTTAGAATCAGGTCGTACTTTGTGTTTCTACAGTTTCTGGCTCTGATGAATGGTGTAAGTTTTGGCCTTTCAGTTGCACCGGGAGCTTTTAGGGTTGTTATTTCCTGATAGTAGGCAAGAACCCAAATGTGCTCCTGTAAACTCTGTAGTTCTGGAATAAAGTACAGATATACTGAAGCCTCCTTCAATGCAACAGGTGGTCAGTGTGTTGTTGATTATTCTATTAGTCTTCCTTTCCACAGGGTGACAATTATGATGATGAAGTGAAATTTATGGAATCAGTTCATTATTTTTCGTTTGAGTCGCTGCTGCTCGTACTTTAGGAGTTGTTTTCAGGTCCTATTACGGTTCAGAATAGCAGCTTCTAGAATCTCTAAACTGACAGGTTATTAAAACTTTGTCCAATAAACAAGCCACTGTTGCGTTCAGGGCACTTGTTAGCGAGCTGCAGTCAAAATTTAATTGGCCAGCATCAACAAAAGCAGCACCTGCTTGTATATTAGAACTTTTCCATTGGGAAAGATTGATATAAAGTGAAGAGAGTGTCAAAATAAACACGTTTAGTGTGACACAGCCGTAACTGAAATCAGCTCTGTACCTGAAATGTAAGAAAGAGCAGCATCTCCAGGCTGGATTTCCTGAACTAGAACTGGATTTTTGTCAAAATTCAATGGCATTAAAGTACAATATTGGCTGTCTGTAGTCTCGCCCTCTCTGCAGAGGTGCGCACTGTGATGAAAACAGATAATCCACCAAAATAAAAGTAGCACATCTGCCTCACTGCTCGATCTACATCCTCAGTAAGACTTGAAACTTTAAGAGAAGGACTGCACAGAGGTTGGTCTTGTTTCCTGTAGTAAAGCAAACTGAACATGCAGGAGGCAGAACGAGATGACAAAGCCTCCTGAAATGAGCGGTTAGCGACAGACTTCTACCTGCATCCTGCATCCAGTGGGTCAGACGAAGGCGTCTGTGGCTGTAATTCAATATGTTGAAGCTGCAGAAAGGTACAGACGTTTTGCAGACGAGCGAGTTTTAATCAGCTGAAGCACACAACAGATAAAGTTGTCTGTTGCCGTGAAAGTAAAATTGCTGGTTTGGGTTGAGATGCTGAGTTTGTTTGTTGCATGAGCATTTGACAGGCTGTGTTGTTTTTTAGTGTTTGAATATAAGGCCAGTTCATACTTTCAGGTCTGTATGGGTGTCCTCAAGGTACATGCATTTTGGTCTGCGCTGACTCCAGATGTTTGAGGACAGACTGTGTGAGGTGGTCCTCCATCATCCACCCTTTTATAATGAATTATTAACAGAGTTGTAATTGAAGTAGTCGTTGCAGGACCTTGGAGGTGCTTTGATCAGTACTCGCTCTCAGTTGACGGCGCCTCAACACAGGGTGAAATTCTGAATTCTCCAGAAATCCTATGCTAATAATCTTATTAACAAAGTTCTGCAGCCCAGTCTGTAAGCAGCTGCTGTATGCTCTGTTAGATACGAGGCAGACCAGAACAGAATTACTTGCATGTCTGTTTATCGTCTTAGCAAACGGACCCAGATAGCTTGAATTGTCCCTTACAGCCCTGCAGAAGTTAATGCACGGATATCTTGTAATGACCACATGTGGCCACAGAGGGCACCGTCGTAGCAGCACAGCGAACATGCTTCAGCCACTTGAGCCCCAGTCTGACTAACCGGATGTAGTTTGTCTGTTATATGACCCACTACCCTCAGGTAGACACTTCAGCTCCATCAAACAGACAGCCTCTACCCCAGAGACATAAGAGAAAATTCAAGATTGAACAAGTTTATTGTGATGTGCACAGAAAACCAGGCTGTTATGCTGTATAATATTTGCTTTGCTGAACTGTCAAACACTCACTAACTGCAATTTATACACTTTGTGTTTATTTATTACACGCTAAGAAGTTATTGATTCATTTCAAATTTGACAATAAAGAAATTCTGGCCACTCCGTTCTCTTGGCCGATTATCACAGTTGGCATTCTCCCGTGAAAATGAAACAGAAGTTAAAGGGTTTTTGTTTGTTTGTTTGTTTGTTTGTTTTTGTGGGGGTTTATCTGTTATCCATCCCTGTATGCAAATCTTCCACCTCAGCAATTCCACTATTTTAGGTGAACACCACAATCCTTTAAAACAGATGTGATCGATTTAAAGGAACACAAACAAGACAGAGTGCTTTTTTATTTTCCACTTTGCTGATGTGTGCAGCCGGATCCATTATGTTCTACAGAACTACCTGAAAACCGGTGACTTCTGCTCAGTTCATTTTAGATTCATACTCGTATAAGCACGGACAGGAACTAAAGCACTCCGGGGACGTGGGCTGTGATGCAACTCCCAGCTCAGTCTTGACAGTCCGGACATCAGCCACCAGTCCATCAGACAGACCATCTCTGTGTGTCCGTGACTCTTGTACAAAGCGATGACAGCCTCTGGCGTTCCCACTCCCACGATGCCATTTGAGCTGCAGGTTTAACTGACAGATGATGCAATCAATGCCCAGATTATGTAACCGAGGGGGCCCGGAGGCAAAACTGTTTTCATTTGTCACGTGTCCCCGTTGTCATTTGTCCTCAGAGACGTGGAGTAACTCTTCGGTAGAGTTTGGTAATAGAGTATGTTGCTAATAATGGTATCATTTAGCTTTTGGGGGGCTTTTTGTCTTTTATTTGATAGACACAGTGATAAGAGAGCAAGTCGAACATTAAAACTTGGTGCACCTTCCCAGAAACAATAAGTGCTTCGACAGACAAAACCAAATCAGGACATCAAGAAGGCAAACTAGCTACAGGAAGCCCATCTGTAGGGTCAGACAAAGCCTCAACTAACCACTGCAACAAGAGTCAACTAATATACAGTGTTTACATGGCGCTGGTATTGATCTGTACCAACATAATGCAAAACTAATCCATAGTGAGCTCTAATTGGATCAGACGTGCTAATAATGCCAGTATGCACACATTGCCATATGGTGTTTTCTTATTTTCATAGCTCTTTAAATCTGAGTATAGACTCATTCGGCTCCAACATCTGCCGTCTTTTCAACGTGGTGATCATTTCTAAGAACGTGGCAGCTGCTAAACATTTATTAGCTTCAATTTTAACACGATACGCACCATTTCAGCTGCCAGAAACACCGACGCTCACGCCCTCACAATGGTGTTGACCACATGTAGACTAAATACAGGCGTAGAAGTGGAGTTTAAGCAGGACAGTTTTATATCGAAATTATTAGATTCTTGGGTTTTGCATGTATTTGTTTCACTGAGATCAACAACAAAACAGCCACTAGCATGTAGTTATAGCCGTCTTTGGCGGTATCCATTTGAACCCTTCCTCTCCTGTTACATTTGTGCCCGCTGTGGGTTCATTTTTTACTGCAATAAAAAAAAATCCTGCACCTCTTTGGAAACAACACAACCGTGACTAGAAGCAGAGAGAACTTAAAAATGTCTTTGGTACAGTATGACACAGTTAAAATGCCATACATTTTTCAAAAAACAAGAAAACTTGGTTGTTTTTTACCGTTTATTTGGCAAAAATTGAAAAGACCCGGAAACAACAAGTGCTCCCAGGTGTTACAGTCCTGGAAAAAAAATAGTCTTGTGACTCTACATAGTACGGATGTTTTACAATTTCAGTTTTTATTTAGTTTTTATACCCATTTCCCATCCGTTCTGTCTAAACACAGCCTGCTGTTCAACCAAAAAGCCGAGAATTTTTGCAAGGCGACTGCTGGTCGAGGCTGAGTTGATTCCCAGCTTTCAGTTGCACCGCTGAGCGCAGAATTTTGTGTTTTTTACAGAAATTAGTCAAAGTAAATTATTTCTTTTTAACAGATTTTTTAAAAAGCGACACGTAGAATAAAGTGGTTTTGATGAAATGTGATGATATTAGGCTTAAATTTGCTTATGTTTTCTGACAGAACGGCACATTAGAGATGATTAGGATTGTCAGAAACTTAGAAATCGATTGTAGCTTTTATAAATGGTGGAATTTTGGCTTTCAAATCTGCCGAAGGATTAATTAATTTCATTTGAGTTATAGTGTTTGTACCATGAGAGGAGGTTTTAATCATAATGCATACTGTAGCATCCTCTTTACAACATGCTGTGACTGAATCTGGTACCAACGGTGGTCAAAAGCATCTTTTACCAGCAACTTGTGAGACATGAGAGGAGCTGTAAGAAGTTCATCGTTCATGCCGACAGATCCGGTGAGGAACACGCTGAAGCCACACTTGGTTAGATCAGCAGCCAGCACAAGTGAAATAATGTCACACTACTCCTTCCGCCCAGAAACAAACCTTTTATCTCCGTCTTTTATCTTCATCCCGCGTGTAAAGCGCTGCTCCAAGTGCAACACTGAAGCATCTACGAGCTGTTGTCTCTCCCCGCTAGGCGTGATAGAAAAAGGTCAGCGCTCGCCTTCATCTCCATGCACAGCAAGAGATGCATGTGTTTTAATGGAGACCGGAAGCAGGAGTGACAGCTAGAAGATCAGACAGTGACTCCTGAATGCTGGATTTTAGCGGCGTGGCTCCCCGAGGGGAGGCTCTGTAATTAAAATAAGATCAAGGCTGCTTAAAAACATTTTGGTTACAGGATTACAACCATTGAACCAACCTCTCCTGTCCTGCAGCCGCTCAGTAGGCTGGTTATCTGACGCCAACGACTGTCTGTGTGTAGAATGTGAATAATACTGAAATACACAAGCATGCAGCTACTAAATGGTATTTATTTTGCCAAGTGCGTGTTGTAATTTCTGATTTGGATGCACAGAATTGCAAATATTACGAAATTTCACTTTGGAAAATAGAAATTTTCTTTTAAAGCTGCTAAAATTGAATAAACAACAAAACAAATGGAGTCAAGGGAGCTGGAGGAACATTTCATCACACTGAGCTCGTACTTATTTTACAATATTAATGGCTATCTTATGCATTTTGCATGCAAGTCTTTTTTTTTGTAATTATTAATGGAATAATGTCTAATTTATTTATTAGCTTTGAACACCAGCTCTCTGTATTCTTTGCTGCTGGAGAGCATTTTGTCACGTTATTAAGTCTCTGAATCTGCAAACATTCTGCAGTTTTTAGCCTAAAAATCACCATAAGTTGCCTTTTTATTGAATTATATAAAGTCTTCCTAATGTGTTTTAATTATTCCAGCTAATCATTTATCCGGCTGTGATGCTTCTGCTGCAGCTTAAATAACAGTAAAGACAGAAACACTGTTCAGCTCTGACAGCATGACAGTTTAATTCACAGATTGATATTTTTTTTCTTTTGACTTTGGGGAAATAAATGTCAGTTGGCTGTGAATTGTACATGAAGGACAGAAATACTTATCAGCTGTCATGTGTCCTCTGTTAGCATTTGGTAAAGTACTTGTCATCTTTTGCTTTCTGTGCAATCCCTCGTCTTTGAATCATTCTTTTCATTTTCCCAAAGTACAACAGAAGGAACAGACTTGAAGCAATTTCTTTTTCACATTTATGACTGAATACCTCCATAATTATATCCTCTCTAGCCAGGCTGTTTGATCTGTTTTAAGCTCAAGTGTAAGCCATTAGCTTCAGTGTTTTGGTTGAAATATAATCAAATATGATCATTCCCACTCAGAGCAGCTTCTGTCTTCTTTGACGCCATCAAAGACTTGAAGGCCTTGAACACACTAATGGGGTATTTTCTAGACATATTGTGGGATAATTTATTACCGCAATATAAAGTTTTGCACCTCCCTTTGCCGTCTGTGCTGTACGAAACAGATATAATGCCATAAATCATAAACAAAACCAAAAAAAGCAGAATGTCTTTTACGAAAGAACAATAGAACCCGTAACAAACGTGTCCAATATTTTTTCCAAGTGCCCACAGATGTTACCAGTTCATACCTACAACTATTTGTCTTCTGCTAGAGGGAGAAAAGAAGTCCTGACTTGTTTGTGTTTTTTTTAACCAGTGTTTCCTCAAAATAGTAAGATTTTATTGGAATATTTGCCTGCAGCAGCTGAGCTCCGTGATTCAGCAAAAACTGCTTTCTTGCATGATCCAAACCTTCTGCAAAACTTTTGTTGGTTGTTGTTGTTTCCCACAGTGAGGGGGAATTTAAATATGGTGACACACAGATAGCAGAGGGAGAGGAGAAGGTTGTGCAACCTGCTCAGTGAGCGACAAGCGACAAGCTAAACCAGCAAACTACATCCAGTAAGTCTGCCTGCAGTTCAGCCAAATAGTCCCTGATTTTTTTTTGTAATGGGACTGTACGGGTCACAGATGGTGTCACGCAGAATTTTTTAGTTTTGACAGAATCTGCTTGGTTTACGAGGTGTGTCAGAAAGGTTTCAGGACTGGTGTCACAAAAGATGTAATTCAAATCCAAACTACAAGCTTTCCCCTTTGAAGTAATCCTCCTGGAGTCTAACCCACTCTCCTAGCCTTCTCTGCCACCCCGCCATGCACTCCTGGAAGGATTCTTCCAGGATCTTCCGCAGCTCCGTCATCACAACCATCCTGATGTCGTCCACGTCTTCATAACGGGTCCCCTTGATGACCCCCTTGAGCTTGGGGAAGAGGAAACAATCCCACAGAGCCAGGTGGGGTGAGGAGTTATGAGGCACGGTGATGTTCTTCTCAGTCAGGAACTGTGGGATGCTCAGGGCGTTGTGAACAGGCGCGTTGTCATGGTGAAGCAGCCACGACTTGTCCTACCACAACTCTGGCCTCTTCGCACGCATTGAACGAAGCAGCAGGATCTCTTTGTAGACGTGCTGGTTGATCGTCTGAAGGGGAAAACTGGTAGTTTGTAGTTTGGGTTTGAAATCTATCTTTTGTGACACCAGTCCTGGAACTTGTCTGACACACCTCGTATGTTTGGCAAACTTTCAAAGGAGGCTTTTAGAATAAACACATTTCGCTGAAATATCAGGATTTTTAAGCTAAGATTGGCTCATTTTCCTGATGGAACAGTCTGAGAGCTGTTGGTAGTTTGTGGCTCTGATAAAAGATGTGGTTTTATTCTAAAGATGACATGCCTTCTGAACCCCACTGGTTGGTTTTCGGGGGTTCAGAGGGTTAAACCTCAGATGCTAATTGTAATATTGGACACAGCAGATACAGAAGCTTTAGCGAGTTGGTGAATTGATGCAGCAAAGCCAAGCTAAGGCTGTAAACTTACTGCTGGTGTTTACCAAATGTAAAGAAAACTTGCTGCTTTTGGCAAATGCTCATTAGACAAAGACCCAAATGTAGAGGAACATTTTTCAATACATCCACATTAACATGGACAGCGCCTTAAGACGTGATTGTTTTTCTGGCTTCTGGTCAGAGTCCACTCAACAGCAGAATTACCGCCACGCTGTCTGGTGAAAACATCTCACAATCGCGTCCCCTGAGCCATTTGTTAGCCGCTGATGAGCGTGGAGCCGCGCTGGAAGCCAGACGTCATTAAGCCTCTTTGATTGAGTGTGACATGTTTTGAAATCGAACCATTGTCTTGGGGTGAAATAATCAAAACAACTGACCGGATTTCACCCGGCGGACAGCGGACGGGCAATAACAGGTTGATGGGTTGATGGTGAAATGTGTGCTGCAGGGGGCATAAAGCATCTCCAGACAATTTCTATTGTTATTGGCTGCTGTAGAAACGAAATTGAATTGAATTAAAGGTGGAATGGAAATGATGGGTTGTATCTTCCACTAATACCAGATGGAGGAAGCAACAAAACACTGGTTGGACGCTTTGGCTGTGATCTTGCATCTTCTCAACCTTCAGTGAATCTACCTTCACTGTAAATTTACATTCACTCATCTCTTATCAAGCAGTCCTCTCCAAAAAAAACCCAACAACTTTGGTCCTTTATCCAGCTTCAAACGACGCCTTAAACCCACCTTGTCCTTCCCTTCTCAGAGCATGAGCTCCTTTGCAGGACTTCAAACTCAAGAATCCGACTCTATACGATGGGAAATGTCCATTGAAATGGCCTTTTGAAGTGCGGTAACAATAGAGGAGGGTCATTCTGTCAAGTGGAGACGAGATTTCAAAGACTGGAGATGACGAACCTCCACTTTTGCACCACTTCCTTACATATGTAGTACATAAGAGCAGAGAGTTATTTGGTGTTCCAGACGTCAAGTCGCACTGATTTTTCTCCACAGGCAGCCGTGCATGTCCTGGAGAATTTCCACAAAATGAAACTTTCCTCAACTGAATCGTCAGCAGGGCACAAACTGCCGGGGAGCCGATTAATAAAGCATGAGCTCCCGTGAAAACTGGATTTGTGAAATTTCGCGAAATATTCTAGGTGTTGTTTTTTTTTCCCATTACATATAATGCATGAATTTAGGACGTGATTGAGACTTGAATCATCGCTGATTCACTTTAATGAAAAGGTATGCATGCTGTTCTTGGCGTCACGATCGCACCGTGACGGAGCAAAACTTCAGCTCAGAGATCAGACAGAAAACTTTCTTGACGCCACCTGATGTGAAACAAAAGAGACAAGAGCAGCTTCATTTCATCTGTTTTCCTGTTATTCATATTCTTATCTAGTAGTGTATAATAGAGTTAATGATAAATGAAATCAAGTGTTTTGTTGTTGTTTCTGAACACAATAAAGTGAAATCAAGTGAGTAGGAAAGAGCCACAAAGTCTGCAAGAAGAGGTATGAGTGGATGATGGAGGCATGAGTCAGCATCAGGACCCTCTTAAACTTAATTTAGTTTTTACTTGTAGTTTTTTGTTTGATTTTAGGTTTACACACAAAAACGACTTTGCTAGCTTTAGCAAAATAGCACAGTTTGGTCTAAAATGCAGCACGTCTCTACAAAATGATGTTCCTGTACAGCTATGTACCGCATTCTCAGTTTACTTTTAAAGGAAATCTGCTTTGACCTGTCACATGTTGGAAAAGGTGGCCAGTTTGATAGAGCAGCAAAGCCTGTATTAGGAGGTTTAAGGGGATGATGGAGGCATAAGTCAGCATCAGGACTTTCACTTTACAAGAATCTGGTTCATTTAGTTTTCACTCCAAGTTTACTTTCAGTTTTTGCTCAGTTTTTTTTTAAAGGCGTACATACCAAAATTGCTTAGTTTCAGGTCAAATACAGCTGTGCAACCCAGAATATATGTAATTTCTGACATGCAAGGTGATGGGAAAGGTGGCCAGTTTGCATTTGGAGGCAGGTTGGGTCGATGATGACCAAACTTTTACCAAGAAGTCCAGAGGTGGTGTCTCATGATGGACAACAGACCAACAATCGTAGAATTTAGTCTCACTTTCTGTCATCGTTTGCTTTCAGTTTTCACTCATTTCTGGGTCAGTTCAGGAAAATATCACAGCCTCCTGAGACACTTGTAAGACACCAAAGTTGCTTGGTTCGGTTTAGCAAAGGTATCATGTTTAGGGTTTAAATACGACCTTTCACTAGACGTTTGAAGCGTCTCCTCCATGTTCTAGGTTGCTATGGTGACAAGTCCTGTCCCATCTAATATAAGATTGATTAGCTGAACAGGAGCGACATTAAACCAGTAAAACAAATGGCAAAGTTGCACTGATTTGTGATGAAATCTGGGAGAAAACACGTTCCCCTATAAACATGATTGAGAATGCAGTTAAAGTGTGTAACGACATGATTTAAAGGAGCAACAGAAGAAGACATCTTAATTTAACACACGTCACAAACTAACATCATCTGGAAGCTAATGCATTTCCCTCAAGATGTAACTGAGAATGCAGTTGAGTCAGATAGGAACATCATCTGTGGTAGACATGCTGGTTTCGATCATGTGTTGTGCATAAAATTAGACTGTGATGGAGGTATGATTCAAAACGTGAGTGATTCATCGCTGAGTCACTTTCATGAAGGTGTTTGTGCTGTTGGTGACGGTAATTGATGATGATAAATGAAAGATAAACTGAGCATTTTATTGTATTTGCCTTGAGTCCCCCCAAAAACTACAGTGAGGGTCCCAAACTGATCATCAGTGGAAAAGACGAGCGACTGTGTTAGAAAACATCTGGTTCATTAACAAAGTTTTGTCAAAGCAGCATAAACGACACAAAGGCAGAAGTCTCACGGCTGTTTTGTGTTTGTGAAAGAAAAGCACACGTCGTCTTCTTTACTTTTAAGGCCTCTGATTCCGACCCTGACTCCAGATAAAGGTTGATCTCTCCTCTGCTTGTTTTCATGTCTGTAATCCCAGAGATCAACCAGCCTCTCAGGTCTGCTCGCTCGTGTTAAGGCTCACGACGCCTAATTAGATACAAACAAACAGGGTTTCTTGCTCTCAAGCAGGGTTGCATTCAAAGAGAGGGAACTAAACTTTGGGATAAAACTGAAGAAAATAACTAAAGTTTACCCCTTTTTAACTTTAAGGTTGAATGTTTGGAGTCTCACTGACAGCTTAGATCATCCGTTTCATCAGGAGGCATTTGATGTGGATTGACTTGCAGCAGCACCGTTGTGGCTCAGAAGAAGAAAGAAAAAGCTTTCAATCTGTGTCGCAACTCCTTTTCCTCACTTTCCTCTTTCTTGCTGCCGCTATCTCACATTTAGCTCATCCTCTCTGTCCTCAGCAGGACGCTGTCCTCTGATTTCTGTTCTTCTCTCTCCTGTTTCCTGATGCTCCTGCAGATGTCACATCTCCGACGTCTCCCGAGAATCACGTTCCCATACAACTGAGCCGCTTTCTCATTTTGGTTATGAAAGAAATGTAATTTCATTCTGAAAGAGACACATTTTTCTCACAAAAGGGTAAGCCTGTGAAGTAGTAGGAAAGACTGCTAGCTTGAAAGAGTCACAAAGTGTCTGTAAGGAGGAAGGAGGGGAGGATGGAGGTCAGCAACAAGAGCTCCATCCAGGAGACGCATCTGTTCTCACACAAAAGTTTAGCTTTCGCTTTAGTTTGGTTAGTTACTGGGTTAGGTTTAAGAAAGTAGCACAGTTTGGGTTAGAATATGACTCTTGACAATGTTTTTGAGCTGAAAAGGAGCAAAAACAACACAATAAATGGCAAGAATATGTGTTTAGAAACATGTTAGCTATATGTAAAAAAAAAAAAAAACAGAATCTGGGAGAAAATACATTTTTCTCAAAATCCACACCGTTCCCCCAAAATTCTGTTCTTACACGACTGAAGTGTGTTTTCTATTATGTTTTTAGGGAACTCATTTTCTGGCAGATAATGTTTGTCTGTGGTACATCACAAATCCTTTTCTAAACACATTTATTTCCTGTATTGCTGTCTCAACCAATCACATGTTAGATGAAGTTGGACTCGTGACCCTGGACACTCAGAAAATGAAGGAAAGGCTCAAATTGCTGCATTTAAAGTCAAATAATGATGTTTTTCCTAACTTGAATCAAGTAGTTTTGGTGCTTTAACCTTCCTGTGTCAGACATTTTGTGCCACATAGTTCAGTTTCAGTTTTTAATTCAGTTTTCATCTGTTGTTTACTGTCAGTTTTCACTTTCTATTCTTTACGCACTAAAGTGTTTTGCTTTAGAAAAATAGGACAGTTTGGGTTAAAATGCAACACAAAATTATGTCCCTATACAAGTAAGCTGCACTCTGAGCGGCACTTACTCTCTACCAAATTACAATCATATGTCATAAACGTATTTCTAATGAACATATCTTATTTTACTGCTTCACTGTTGCCCTTTTTCATCCAACCAGTCACATAATAGATGGAGCAGGACTGGGAAAATGGAGGCGATCCTTCAAATATGTAGGGAAAGGGTCGTATTTTAACCCAACTATGACGTTTTTCCAAACTCTAACAAAGTAATTTTGGTGCCCAACCTTAACCAAGCTTCTATCATGTAAACATTTGTGACACAGCATGAGATTTTCCTGAAACTAACCAAGTTTTGGTGCCTGAACTTAACCCAAGAACTTGGAAAAGAAAGACAGAAAGAAACCTTAATGTCAAGACTGGCGCTCTTTCGTTTATCACGAGACACAAACTCTGGTCTTCTGGGTTGAAGTCGCTGGTTTATGTCACCAAATACCCCTCCAACCTCCTAACTCTGAGTTTGTCCCCCGACCACTTTCCCATCACAACAAGTTTATTTGAAAAGAAAATGACATCACCTTCGAAACGTACTTGAGAAAGCATTTGTATAAGAACGTCGTTTTATGGAGACTGGGTTGGACACCACTACTCTAAACTCAAACTTTGCAGCTCTTTGAATGTGGATAAGTTTCCTTTTATGTCATACGATTCATGTGTCACTGTGAGAAAGTCCATTTGTTTCTGAACGTAACTGAGAATTCAGCTTCGTTCTGTAGAAACGTCCTGAATAGCAGTCAGTCTGTTGGCCTTGCTGTTTGCAAAGTGTCTTCATCAAAGAATATGTGGTTTCACAAACTTTTCATTGAGACTGCAACCCTCTCTATGATGTCTATCAAACACAGTCTGATAGAAAAATCAATATTGAGCAATTACACGCGTGCACTTTGTACAAAAACCGCTTCTTATTCTTTCACAACAACAAGGACTGACTTCTGAGATGAGCTTCTTTCTGTTCTGACGCCTTTCAGAGGTGAATGCATTTTGAACTCAGAGTCTTTTGTAGAACTAGAGTGGATTTTTCTCCCCAGTTTATCCTATTGTCCCCCAACAAATCCAGTCTTTGTTGGTTTATTGTGGTGGTTTTAGGCTGGTGGTCACAGTTCCTACTTTTAGCGAGCCAACCTGAAGCACGTGGCTGGATGTTGTTTCCATGTGTGAAAACCCACGTTAGGGTTGAATTCATCTTCATGCTTTGCTCCATCATTCTTCCACAAGGAATAAAGATGTTTTTTGTGATCATCCTATTATCAATGCACCAACGCTTCTGAACAATATAGACAGTAGTCGCTCTCCTTTGAAAGGTGTTGATGTTTGAGTGAGTTTTTTCTCTCTGTTATTCTCTTCTTGCCCTTGTGTAGGATTTCTTATTGTCTACTTTTACAGTGTTGCACCAAAGCAAGAAGGCAAAGCAAGAAAGTTCCTAAAAGTAAAGGAAAACTTAAACTGAAGGGTTTTGAAATAGGATTTTACTAGTCTGCTTTAGGTTATCAGTGCTTTATGTTAATATTGGGACCAAGGCTGGGATTGGAAAACCTATTGAAGTGTCCCAGCAGGCTTTAAAAGGCTGCTCTCTGCTGCAGCTATTATTAGTCAGGACTGATAAAATATGCCAAAAGATGAACTCATATACATGTACAGTACATTACAGTGGTGCATATACTTACTTTTCTTTCTTTTTTCTAAGTTGAACAGTCGGGGATTTGCTCTTATGTCTAATTAACAACCAAACAAATGCTTAGAAAGTAAAATTAGAAACAAAATGAACGCACAAAAATCTGTCATCATTCAAATTTAAATGAGTAATCCTGTGAGATCCTATTAACCCAACTGAATGGAGATAAGAATGAGCTGAAACCTTCTCAGTTTCTGACCAGTGGGCTCCGTCTATCTGCATGTCTGCATCATGGCTTCACTTGAGAAAGAATTATCAGAGAAACTGCGAAATCTCATCCTAAGATGGAAAAGGATACAGGAAGATCTGTCCGACTAAAATCAGGAGGTCACAATCAGCAGGAGTGGTACCACTAATCAGAGCTGCAGTGACCATCCTCCTAAAGTGACAGCATGGACAGTGATTACTTGAATAAACTAACGGCAGCATTAGATTTGGCACAGTCAATCAGTAGAAATGTGAGTTTCTGTGAAGCTTTGACAGTGTGAAGGACAGCACAGGATGTGAAGGTCTATAGACGGCATCCATGGGAAAAAAGAAAAACACCATAGCTTGTTCTCTGGCACAAAACAGCAAGATTAAGCTTTGCTAAAAAGGCATGAAAAGAAGTCTGATGAACATCAGGAGCACATTTGGTCTGATGAGATAAACTTGCATGCAGCAGGTGTGGACTTGTTCAGGACCGCCACAGTGAATGCAAAGTCCTGACAGTGAAGTGTGTGATGATTTGAGTGTTAAAGTTGTGGAGGAGGTGATATTTATAGATGGTGTGATGAATATCTGTGGACAACATGAGTAGAAGTTTGACAGAAGAGGAATATTCCAGCATGAAAATGATCCAAAGCACACTGCTACGATCACACTGGAGTTTCTAAAGACCAAAAAGCGAACTGGCCAAGTGTGTCGCCTAATTTGAATTCAAAAAAACACCTTTGGAGTATTTTAAAGAGAAATGTGGAGCAACTCCTACAGCAAAGAGCAAGGAGGATGAAGTCTGTCATGTGTTGAAAAAATAAATGATTTGAATTCTAATTATGCATCAAGTTCCTGCTGCTGGGCCTGTGTTTTCCAAAGAATAAATCTATTTTATTTTTTTATTTTACGTAAGAGAAACTCCCCTACTATTCAACTATTCAACTTATAATTGCTCCACTTATTGTAAGGTCATACAATAGTTAATCATTTGGCATCTAAGTGAGATGGCACAGCGGTGTGCTGTATAAATATCAGTGAATTATCTGGTCTGAATCATTGCAGTTGCACTGCAAGAGGAAACCGCTTAGACATTCACCAGCGCTGAAAATGCAGAGGGGACTGAGCTGCATTTTTAAATGTGCACCCCTTCAGCTCCCTGGATAATTACACCCCTGGGAAGGCATAACACATGAAGAGTCAATTATGCTCGTGTGTGGTTGTTGTCCCCCCTGGATGCCACAGAGCAGCAGCCTTTTAGACTTTTGCATTCATTTAAAAAAAAAAATTAAAATGTGTCTCTTCTAGTCCTTATTTGATGTGTTTATGTTTCAGTTTGAATTTTAATTTCTTGTCGGCTTCAATTTTAGGTGCAGGTTAGTCTCATATTGCACTTGTTTACAGTTGTGCATGAGTTTTTAATGGTATAAATGAAGGTGTAATGCTGGTGGATTGGGATTAATTTTGATGGTTTAAGGTTTTTGTTTTTTTTTCATGAAATTACAAAAAAAAAAAAATCAAGGTTTCTTGTATTCTCACCAACGAAACAGACCAAAATGATTTCAAAGAAAGCTTTCAGTTAACTTTTTTGATGAAATTGAAAAAAAAACAAACATGATTTCTTGTTTTCTCTGCAAAGAAACTGACCACAATAGTAAAAACAGCCTCGATTTAACTGAAGCTTTTTCCCCAGAGACATGCTTTCATCTTTCTTTCAGTTTAATTTATTAAAATAAGATTTGATCAGAGGAGTGATATCCAGAGCAATCACCCCCCTGGAGGGAAAAAAAAAAAACATCAGTTAATCCACAAAATGTATTTAGAACATGAACTCATTAGAAGGCAGATTTGATTTGTGATTTCACATCCAAATGATCGATGGAGATATTTTAACATCCAGACAGGCACTGTGCCAGATGTACATTAGTGGGGATCTGCAGTCGTCCTCAGATTTATTCATACCCTCCAATTAGGGAAGGAAAAAAACAGCCGTCACTGAAATAAGCTGAAATTGACAAAAATAATAAGAAATAAAAAATTAATGGAAATCATGACATTGTTTTTGAATTGTGATTCAACAGAAATATATATTTTTTAAACAATAGTTTAAAAAAAACACAGGCAAACAAGCCTGATGGGACCCACAAACTAATATTTTGTTGAACAACCCTTTGAGCCAATCACTGCAATCAATAGTTTTCTGTAACTCTCATCAGACTTCTGCTCCTGTTGACAGCTATTTTGATTTTGGCCACTGCTCATCAGCAAAGTGCTCTGATTTGTCCGGGACAGCTGTGGGTTATTTTTTATTATTATTATTCTTTTCAACCACAATTCAGCAGCAATGTCTTATTTCACTAAATTATAATTTAGCAAATATTTATTTATTATTACTTTCTTCAGTTTCTAGTTATTTGAGTGACTGTTGTGAATTTAGCTTTTTCTTTAATGGAAGGGTCTGAATACGTTTGAGGACGACTGTCTAGTCCCTGATGTGTGTGTTTTCCTGGCAGTGCCACTTGTCGTTAAAGATCATTCCTGGTTTGGTGCCAGACAAAAGTTCATCTTTATTCATTACGTTGCAGCTGAGGTGGGTGTCAGCAAAGTGGCGAAAACACAACAAAATGCAGGTTTATTCTAATCCAGGCACACAGTCGAGATTCATCAGCTCAGCTGTCAAGTCGAACGTGAGCAGCCGACGCAGCATCGCGCCAACAGCAGCAAGTAGTGAGAAAATAATAATCCTGACAATAGGTGCATCTCTCTCCCTTCGGTGTCGACTCTCCCACGGCCCCCCCCCCCCGCCATGTTTCTGATATCTATTTTCTCTTTGCAGCCGTGCTCATCCTCGCATGTATCATCACCCCGGCCGTGACGCATGTATGACACACAAAAACACACACCGATCTGTCCTACTTATAGGATGCCGTCGCACCTGAATGCTGTTCATGCGTGCAGGCGGAATCATATCAGCCTGAATCCGCAGTGAGACGACGGAGCTGAAGGGAAGTTATTTTGGGGGGAATCTACAGTTGAGAAACTCGGCAGCGACACATTCACCAGAACCTGTGTTTGGTTGTTGGCTATCAGGGTTTAACGAGGACACTGTATGGAAATGTAGTCTGACGTGGATGCTTTTTGACATTTTTAAATGTCATGTTTCAGGGCTTTGATGGCTGCAATAAAACTGTGTTCAGCTCCGTTGTACTGAGTTAACAATAGCACAGGGGTGTCCAGTCCTGGTGCTCAAGGGCCTTAATCCTGAATGTTTTAGATGTTTCTGATTCCAATGATCAGCTCATCATCAAGCTCTGCAGAAGCCTGATAACGATCCTGATCATTTGAATCAGGTGTGTTGGAAGAAGGAAACATCTAAAACATGCAGGACTGTAGCCCTCGAGCACCAGGATTGGACACCCCTGCAATAGTACATCTCAGAAACTCCACTGATGGAACAGAAGCCGTGTGCCTGTTAAACAGCCGAGCCCAAACTTATTTTGAGCGTCTCTGCACCGTCTTTTTTTAGTTCTTCTCTCTACAGTATCTTCACCTGACAGTATTGTTGTGGCTACATTGAGGAAACCTGAAGCACCTGCTGACAGATTAGCCAAATATTGAACCCAAAGGAGCCAAAAACACATGATTTTGATGTCATTGTCCCGTGTTTTATATTTAAAAGGCGCTGAATGACTAGATACATAACTTCCTTGTTAAATTTGTCCCAAAAATCCCTCTTCCACTAGTTTGAGTGATTTTCTCAAGCTCAAAGTCTCACACTGATATCTGTAAAAATACTTTTGGCTTTTCACTCAGATGATTTTGCAGCAACCATTGAAGTTCGAAATGCTTTAACTGTTGATGGCTTTAGATCCACAGACTACACTGCTTCTGATTGTGGCTGTTTTTAAATGCGCTCCTTCGTTTGTTGCTTTTTCATCCTGTTTCCTTACTGCACTGAGGACTTGCCCTCCATGATTCCTTGAGATTTAAATGAAGGTTGAATGAATGAATGAATGAATGAATGAATGAATGAATGAATGAATGAATATTATCGACTTTCGACTGCTTCCCTCCTCGTTGTGACGTCTGCAGCATGAGGTCACACTTTCTGCGTTAGAGGAAATGTTGTCAGTTATAAACTGAGGCTGCAGTTACATTGTTTGATTTGGTAAAGCCATTTAGAATATAAACCCTTAATTGTAATTTTTGATACAACACCTAACTTGCTGTACTAAAACTAAAACTAAAACCGTACTTTTTTTTTCAATACATTACTGTGTGTTAAATATCATTAAATGTTCAAAACAAGACAATCTATCAATGTATTATCGTAATTTACATAAATCAAGTCTTTTTTTTCTAATGGAGGAATAATTAAGGACGAAGGCAACCAAAGGACATCTTGGATAACTAAACTCATCTGTATCTGCTAGCATTTTTAGCCTATACAAATTCTAAATCAACATAAAAACCTAGTGTTTGCAGCATATCGGATAAGTTAAACCTGGTTGTTTTATACTGATTGATAACTTGGGGCCGACCAGCATGTGCCTGCTCATGTTTGTATGATTTCTGAAAATGAAACTACATCAACCGGTGATCGCAGCACAAGAACTGTTGAGGAGTTTAACACAGACAAGTTAGCTGCTGTTATAAGCCATGATAATCAACTTTTAGGCCAAATGCAGCCACACCGACGATTTCATGGACGTGGTGTCGGTTAGTTTGAAGCCAACTCCAAGTAAATGTTCAGTAAACATTAAATAAGTTTATTTGATTGGGTGGTGGGCTGCAGGGTGGTGCAGTTGGTAGCACTGTTGCCTCGCAGCAAGAAGGTTGCCGGTTCGCGTCCCGGTGGGGGCACCGGAATCTTTCTGCGTGGAGTCTCCATGTTCTCCCCGTGCAGCGTGGGTTCTCTCCGGGTTCTCCGGCTTCCTCCCACACAGTCCAAAAACATGTTGAGGTTAATTGGTGATTCTAAATTGTCTGTAGGTGTGAATGTGAGTGTGCTTGGTTGTCTGTCTCTAAGTGTAGCCCTGTGATAGACTGGTGACCTGTCCAGGTGAACCTGCCTTCACCCTAAGTCGGCTGGGATAGACTCCAGCCCCCCGTGACCCTAATGAGGATTAAGTGGTGTGTAGATAATGGATGGATGGATGGATGGTTGGTTGGGTGGTCCACAGTTGTGAAAACACAGGGGTGTTTACATGTAGTATGGTCTGATAATGGATTAATTCTGGAAGATTGTGTCCAACCAGTGAGAATTTGGTGGCTTTAGAGCATATTAACAAACCAATCAGTCGACCTGGACACTACAGCTCTAGTAATAATGGCTACAAATCAAGAGGCAGCTTTATTTCTTGATATCTGACTGGATTTCTTTCACTGTCCTGTAATTCGTCGCTATAACCTCCGTCGTTGTCCCCTCAGGTTACGCTCCAGTCACAGGAATGTGCCACCCGGTCCGGAGCTGCACCCTGAACCACGAAGACGGCTTCTCCTCGGCCTTCGTTGTGGCTCACGAGACCGGACATGTGTAGGTTTTCTCCGTCTTTGTCCTTCCCTCTTTGATTGAGCAGATGCTTGAAGCTCTTGAGCACACCGACTCCCGTTCCCAAGGTGACACTTGTGTTGTTGTGTGAGGGGAAATTATTGTCCTTCCCATTAATACCACAGCTTTCTGGGGGCTTTTTTTTTTGTCTGTGATCTGTATGTCAGATGACAGGAGGGGACCTTTAAGCAGATTGGTCTTCAGTTTCATGGTTTCAGTGTTTGCTGAGTGAACATATTTCCTTAAATAAAAACCATGTAGTCATGTAATTGTTGGGGGGGGACGGTCAAGACAAACAAACAGGCCAAAAAGACAAGGATTAATTAACTCCTGATGCCTGTCATACTGTATAACAACATTTAAAAAGCCTTCTTATACATAATCTGCTGTTATACACTAAATTTTGAGAGATGTTCCAGGTATGTTTTGTAGGATTCAAACTGACACAGTGCGGATGTTTGATCCCTTCATTTGAATCCACTTTACTTTTTCGTTCTTTAACCCAATACAGCTGTTGTTGCGTGCCTTCAGATGTTTGATAATGAGGGATTTCTATCCACTTTAATGCTGCAGGGCCTTCAATTAGAGACAGCGACCGGTTTATTTTAACAGCGTGATACCGTATTTTTAAAAGGGTAAATAGAAGCTGATCGAAATGAGGCTTTATGCTACAATATGCACGATTTTGCTGATCAAACTGAGAAAATTAGGAATAAAGGACAGCCTCTAGTACAAGTTTGCTTCACATACAGGTTTGTTTCCGTCTGCTGTCGAGGTAAATAGAAGCTTCAGTCACTATTTGAGGAAATACAGTTGAAACCAGAAGTTTACATAAACTGCATAAAAAGACATAAAGCCTTTTTTTTTTTTTTCCACTGTCTGACATTAAATCAGACTAAACTTTTCCTGTTTCAGGTCAGTTAGGATTACCAACATTATTTCTATTTGCTAAATGCCAGAATAATGAGAGCTAGGATTTTTTAGACATTTGTTTTTTATTACTTTCTACAATTCAATTTGTTAAGCACTGCATACGTATGTCTAAAAACACACAATTCTGTCTTGTTTTTTTACATATCGTGTCCCCTTTTGCTTCCTTTTCCACAATTCCTGCAACATGTTTCACTTTTTCGACAAGAAACCTGAACTCACAGGAGCTGAAAACACTGAAAATATCAGAAACACAGTCAACACACCTTAAACAGCAGGTAGATCAGATCCACGTTGCTCGACAAAAGACAAATCTTGTGGACGACCACTGAAAGTTTCAGGCTCAATGTGAAACAGTGGGTTTAATAAGTTAAAAAAGTTTGACTTGAATGATTATTCACATCGCGTCCTTAATGTTTTCTCTGCACACAAACGGGCTGAAGTTAATCAGTTTGAGCTTATGTGAAATTACAAATTAATGTCTAAATCACTGGACTTGCCGTCAACCTCCAGTCACTATTTGAGGAAATCCAGTTGAAACCAGAGGTTGACATAAACTGCATAAAAAGACATAAAGCCTTTTTTTTTTCTTGCTGTCCGACATTAAATCAGACTAAACTTTTCCTGATTTCAGGTCAGTTAGATGTACCATGCTTCACAGTCGATGCATGCAGAAGTTCCAGTTGTTCAGTTCAGACACTGACTGTGTTTAGTGCGACGTGATTTAACCAAAGCAAAAGCTGACGGTCATAAAGCCACTTTGTCCTGTTGATAAGTTACCAAAAAAAAAAAAACAACTGTAGCCAAAAAACATTGTTTGTCATAAACTGCGCCTCCATCACAGATTGTTTTGCACATTTTCACAGAAAAGGTTTATGGAAATTTCAAGAAAAAGAGATGATTTTACACTCTCTTGACGTGGTTTTAGACTTTAAGTCGTGCTTCGTGGCAGATGGAAGCACTCGTGACTGATCAGCTGTTTCTGCATTTTTTTGTAATCTTCATCGCTGAAAAGCTTGAAACATGTTCATTACCAGTGAAAGTTAAAGTATATTTAAAGTCACCCCGTTTAGAACATTTCCCGAGGATGTCTCTCCATTTTTAGATGGCTGAAGTTTTGTTTCTATGTGTTTCCAGCTTCTTCTACTGTTTCTTACACCCATATGGCCCATAGCGCCACCTTCTGACGCCTAGTTTAGCTGTTTTCGGTCCCTTTCTTTAAACACATTTTTTGTTTTTGCAACACTTCAAATGTTCACTTCAATTCCCTCGACAGTCGCACTGGAACACGTTGTCGACTGTCATTATGCAAGAGACGTCTGAAAAACTGGGTCACTTTCTACACCTTGTGAATTTGTAAACCATAAATATTTAATATATTTTCTCTCACGGGAAAGATCTCACACTGTTTGAACCCCACGGGAGACAGACGGTGTTGGAGGAAAAGCCTCCGATGAGCAGCGATGTCCACGGAGGGGACAAAGATAAAGAACCCACTGGGCTGCGTTTTCACTTTTCAAGTCGTTCTTTGGCAAAAATAGGTGTGCTGTTTTCCTGATCTGACTTGTTTAAACCACCAAACTTGTGATAGAAGCTCAGTGGGGAAGACTGGAAGCAGAAGGCAAACAGTTGGACGAGTTGAGAAGCACCAGAGGGGAAAAAAAGAAAAGAAGAGCAAAGCCTGTAGATGTCAGCATTTAGGAGATAAAGGATTATAATCTGGTGGAGAATTGGTCTGCTCAGTTCAGCCAGCATCAGATAGCTTCACATATGAAGGTTATTGGGGGGAAAAAAAACCAGCATGAAGACATGAAGAAATACAGGAATGTTCACCAGATGACTGCATTTGAAAGGAATTCATCTTTTTAGAATCATATTTTGTTGGGGGAGTTCATCTGTATCTTTCAAAAAAAAAAAAAAATTCAAAAAGCTACAAAGAAAAAGATAATCCGGTGCAAGTAAATCAAAAATTGCTTTTTGCTTTTGATGGATTTCAGATCTGACGGCACTCACCATACAGAGCTTTGTGCTGATGGTTTAAGTGATAAACCCTTTAGCGTCCTCTCTGCACCTGATGTATTTCTTGTTGCGTTTCTTTTTGAGATTAAATCTTCCATCTCAGTGCTTCTCTCCAGTTCTTCGCCTATTTTCTCTGCACACATGACACAAAAAGAACTCTCTTGAATAAATTTTAAGAGAAAAACTCAGCGTTTCTAAGAACCCCTTAAATCAGAGTAAATGATTCTATCAGACGTACTTCTCTTGTAGATTAGAAATAGCAAATGAGAACGAGTTTTGTGTCGAGCAGGAAAAAAGCAGGATGTGTTTGAGTTGATTAATTTCACGTCCACCTCCTGCAGCGTGACTGTTGCACATGTGCACAATGCAATAACTGATGCAGACGTATAGAATTTAACAGGTCTGAACCTTTGGTGTGACTTTCTTACAATTACATGACATATATCGGAGCTCAGGATGGTGTTGTAGTGAACAGAGATACTGTGGTTCTTCGGTGGCTGTTTGGTGGAATCAACCATCCTGATGAAATGTCCCTGAGCATGACTTTAAATCCTTGACCCCGGGAGCGACCGAACAAAGGGCTTCATCTTCAGGGACTGATCGACTTTCCCAGAAGAAAAACACCCTTTACCAGCGCTGTGCTGCACGTGCTCACAGTTCTAGGTTATCTCGATCCAAGAGAGCGAATTCTTATATCATTCTCTGAACTGAATCTCGAATATCAAGACATTAAATCCTTTTACAAATGCTGAGGCAGCTGGTAGAGAGAGGAAAAAAAGAAGCGAGGAGGTGACTGAGGAGATGGTGACGGATGAAACGCTGAAGTGCTGCAGATTAGATGTAAATGTCTGTGGCTGAGTTTGATCACTGATGTGTTTTTCTTCGATCCATTAAGGGATTTTTAGAAGTCAGCGAGGCTCTTTCAGGGTTGATGTGTGAATAATGTTTTAGACAGAGTTGTGAGAACGTACTTACCCTTTTGTCTGCCTCTCGCATGTCCCTGCACTTCACTAAAGGACCTCGCGAATGTATTTAACAATAATTTGATGCATCCATTTCAGTCTCATTCCCACTTGTTAACTCATTGCTAAATGATGTTTTTAACCTCTACTTTGAAGTAGCTTTCTGGCCATGAATGAAAATGACCACGTTAAAGGCTCCATGTGGTGATAATCTAGTTTGTTGTGTTTTGTGTGTCTTAAAAACACTTCATGCTGCCATTGCTTTAGCCTCTTCTCAGCTAGATGGCCTCCTAGTTTAACAAGCAAGTCTTGATTTGAATAACTTTTTCTCATGGGAGATGCTGAAGCTCAAAATTCATATAATCTTACCCACTCACCTCCTGCTGCTTCCGAGGTGAACCATTCATAACGAGCAGCTGCCCTATTTGCTTTCTACAGCTGCTTCTGCTGAATGTCTCCAAAAAAAACTCACCAAATGTGTTGCAAAAGTGAACGCAAGAGTTTTCATGCACTTCCAGCACCGGAGGAGCTACACACCCAGTGGATTACCGTTATTTTTTTAATGGTAATATCATCACAACAGTAGGAAAACGATTCATGTTAGCGTGTTGTGAAGCTAATGTGGTAAACGCTACCATAAGTTTTGACCTGCTGGTTAGAGCTCTGTGGAAACGGTAAAGCTGAGGGACGTTCACAGACGGTGGAAATTTCCTACTTCATGTTAACCAGCAGCCACTTCCGATCCATCTCTAAGCCATTTCTGCTGCTAAACTCCTGATTTTATAACCACAATGTTGTCCGACAAACTCGCTGAGCATGAGTCAAAAACAAGCGTGCTGTGAATTCTGCGATATTTGCTTGTCAAATTATCATTTAGAGATAAAATTTGAAGCGACAGAATATCATGCATGACATCAATTGTTAATCACAGATGCAGAGGCAGTCTTCTTCCTGAAGGGGGCGTGGACAGCAACAGCTCATAGACCGTATAAAAGATGGACGTAGCAACCGGCCCCGAAAAATGAAGGCAACCCGGAAGTGTCAAAAACCTGCAATATCACTACGTCCACTAGTCCTGGCTCCAAAAAGCCCTGGCTACCATAGAAATGAATTGGAAAAGAAGTGATCACAGATCACAGCATTCCTCCAGCTCAGAATTTTTTTCTTATTAGTTTTCATGGTCAAGTCCAGAGATCAGGTGGCCAATCTGAAAATAAATCAATACAGAATTTTTAAAAATCATCAACATTTTGTGGGGCAAGGGGCGTGGCTGGCTTGATTGATAGTCGGCAGCGACCATACAGACGAAGCGAGCAGAAGGCGGTAAATGTGGGCGGGCAGAGAGGGCCCGCCTCTCAATCCGTCTGACCAATCGCTGCTCCTATGGCTCCGCCCCCCTCCGACGATTTTTGCGTCACTGGCTCCAAAAATCCAAGATGTCAACCAGGAAGTAGCAAAACCCTGGCTTCATTTTCTCAGTGCAGAAACCAACGGGTGACGTCACGGTAGCTACGTCCATCTTTTATACAGTCTATGCAACAGCTCAGCTACATTTAAAGCTACAGACGCTTAAACCGGATAAAACCAGAGGGGTGTCCTGCGAAGCAAGTTTGACATCACTAGGCTTTCTTTGTGTACGCCGAAAGCCCCATCCAGAGATTGCATGTATCACAAAGGTGGTTATCAACTTTCTTTATCAACTCAGACTTTTCTGCTTCAAACTCTGTGCGCGTTCACATTAAAAGGGACGTTGAACGCGTCACGTGACTCTTGTTCTGCACTAAATGAAACAATTGTGTGCAGCTGCTTCAGTCAAGAAGTTGTTTTCATGGAGAACAATGAGGAATATTTTGTTTTTAAATGTGACGGTACAAAGCGCCGCTACTGCAAATGATGCAAGACGGACATGTTGGTAGAAAAGTGTTAAACGTGTAAGTATATAATATTTTACCGATGGAGCCGATTATTTCCAGCTGTACGCTCAGTTAAACTTTAAACCTCATACATTTAAACCTGACCTTGTATTGGAGTGCATTTAGGTCTGACACTGTCCCATAATGCAGGATATCACTTTAACTTTTGGCCCAATCAGGGTTTATTTACAGAGTAATAAATTAATGTTATTGATTGAATATTCTCTGTTATAAATACTAGTAGAGTAATCCATTTTCTCATCTGTTTTCAGCTGCAGTATCAGCAGTTTAAACAGATTTGACAGCAAATCAGAGCCAAACATAAAAACATATTTATGTGATTTCTGCATCGCCAACTTAACAGATGTCAGGTTCCCATGGCAACATGATATTTACAGTAGGGCCGGACCTGAACATCCAAATATCCGAATATTCGGTCGCTGTGGTGGTATCCAGATATATATTCGCCCACGACCTGCCACCAGCCTACACACCCCCTGCCACCGCCTCCGCCGATTCACAACCTAAACCGGCATCAGCAGCCAAATACTGTCTGTGTGTTCCACCCCGTCAGAGCGCTCCCTCTCCATCTCCGCCGACAGTGTGCGATATTGTAACTACATCCAGTGATATTAGTAACTCACAACTCAGCATGTTTGCAGATAAAACATTCCCTCCGCTGAGAATCTGTAGTATAGTCAGGAAACGATCTGGTTAAAGGGAGACGCTCCTTCCAGCCGATTTCAATCCAGAACTCTGAACATAACCTGCTCCTGACCAGGTGAGCTCCACAGCATCAGTTACCATGGAGATGTAGCAGGAGATGACACTGACAACTCTGGCTTTAAGCTCAACATATCTGGATAACCCACTAATCTTGCTTCATCGTACAGCCCTCAGCAGCTACACAGTCATGGTGAAACGAACCGTCCTTGATGTGTTTTTTTGCTGAAAAATTCACACATTCTGGAAACGGGAGACTTTANAAATTTGAAGCGACAGAATATCATGCATGACATCAATTGTTAATCACAGATGCAGTCTTCTTCCTGAAGGGGGCGTGGACAGCAACAGCTCAGCTACATTTAAAGCTACAGACACTTAAATAGGATAAAACCAGAGGGGTGTCCTGCGAAGCAAGTTTGACATCACTAGGCTTTCTTTGTGTAAGCCGAAAGCCCCATTGCATGTATCACAAAGGTGGTTATCAACTTTCTTTATCAACTTTCTACTTCAAACTCTGTGCGCGTTCACATTAAAAGGGACGTTGAATGCGTCACGTGACTCTTGTTCCGCGCTAAATGAAACGATTGTGTGCAGCTGCTTCAGTCAAGAAGTTGTTTTAATGGAGAACAATGAGGAATATTTTTTTTTTAAATGTGACGGTACAAAGCGCCGCTACTGCAAATGATGCAAGACAGACAAGTTGGTAGAAAAGTGTTAAACGTGTAAGTATATAATATTTTACCGATGCAGCCGATTGTTTCCAGCTGTACGCTCAGCTAAACTTTAAACTTCATACATTTAAACCTGACCTTGTACTGGAGTGCATTTAGGTCTGACACTGTCCCATAATGCAGGATATCACTTTAACTTTTGGCCCAATCAGAGTTTATTTACAGAGTAATAAATTAATGTTATTGATTGAATATTCTCTGTTATAAATACCAGTAGAGTCATCCATGTTCTCATCTGTGTTCTATCAGCTGCAGTATCAGCAGTTTAAACAGACTTGACAGCAGATCAGAGCCAAACATAAAAACGTCTTTATGTGATTTCTGCATCGCCAACTTAACAGATGTCAGGTTCCCATGGCAACATGATATTTACAGTAGGGCTGGACCTGAACATCCAAATATGCGAATGTTCGGTCGCTGTGGTGGTATCCAGATATATATTCACCCACGACCTGCCACCAGCCCACACACCCCCTGCCACCGCCTCCACCGATTCACAACCTAAACCGGCATCAGCAGCCAAATACTGTGTGTGCATTCCACCCCGTCAGAGCGCTCCCTCTCCGTCTCCGCCGACAGTGTGCGATAGTGTAACTCCACGGCTTCATCCAGTGATATTAGTAACTCATAACTCAGCATGTTTACAGATAAAACATTCCCTCTGCTGAGAATCTGTAGTATAGTCAGGAAACGATCTGGTTAAAGGGAGACGCTCTGTCCAGCCGATTTGAATCCAGAACTCTGCTCCTGACCAGGTTAGCTCCACAGCATCAGTTACCATGGAGATCTAGCCAGGTAAAAAGAGAGCCACCTTTCGTGACACTGAAAACTCTGGCTTTAAGCTCAACATACCTGGCTAACCCACTAATCTTGCTTCATAGTGCAGCCCTCAGCAGCTACACAGTCATGGTGAAACGAACCGTCCTTGATGTGTTTTTTTGCTGAAAAATTCACACATTCTGGAAACGGGAGACTTTAATTAATTCCTGAAAAGCAGCACGATATGGGAGCTTTTTCTTCCCCCTCCGTGCACTTGATACTTGATTCATCTGAACAAATCCAACATGGTAATTCAGAGCTCTGGAAACAATTAACAGCTACCTCTGAGCACTCTTCAGGATCTTTTCCAGGTGTCAGTAAATGGCTTCCCTGGGTTTCAGGATCTCGTGACTCTTTATTCGATACCTTCGGTGTTCACTGCAAGGATGTGAACTCCGAGAGCTGGAGCCTTGGTTCTCCATTCCTAATTACCAAGTTGCCATGGTTAGGACCTTTTATTAAACATGACCTCTCAGAGATGTCAGGCGGTGACGTCGGTTCATTACTTCCTCGGGCTGGCGGCTTTAATCCGACGGGGAGAAAGGAAGAAGCTGAGCCTTTATTCAGCGTGAGTCACCTCTTGTTTCTAGGTAACCATAAACCACTCATGAGATCCAGGAGAAGGACGCAAATTATTAAGGATGCAACTTTAACGTAATTAATTTGAGGTTTGTGTATTGAAAGGCGTCTGTGCGATGTTAGAATGTAGTCAAGTTGAAAACATTTCCACAAACGAGTCCCCTCAGAGGATCTTTGTAGCAGCCAATTAGGAAACCGAAGGATTTTATCAGCATCAAAAGACAGACAAGGTGACTTGACATGAACTGGATGAGTCAGATACGCTCACCTCCGTGTCGCATTAACATCCAGATTGTGTCAGAGTGCATAGCTGGTGCTTTAGTTGCAAAGCTTTCACCACAGGGCCAGATGGAAATAATGGCCAAGCGGGAGGTTCTAGCCAAAGCAACATGGAGCTCCTGTGTATTATCTTCTGTAAAATAATCCCTCAAGTGCTATTCTGTTCCTAAAATGGCAAAAATGGAGACCTCATGTGCATAATTGTAATGTCAGACCTTTTCAAAGCTTTTTTTTTGGTCACTTTAGGAGCCTCAGTGTACTTCACATAACCTCCAAGCAACAAATTGTGTTGCTTTTTAAAACTCAACCACGCAGCAATCTCACTTTACCCAGCAGGTGATACAGGACATTCAATTTCTCAATCTTCCGTTCGATGCGTAGCTGTAACACGACGAATGCGTTCGATGCCGCGAAAAGGAACCATCAGTCATCAGATAAATTTTAAGAGCTGCTTGGTTTTTAGGAATCCCTAGCAAGTAGTTTCTGGGTTGTTTTAATGCTCCTGTCACCTTTTTGCTCACTGTGCATTCTTCACTGCAATACAAAGTCCTGCACCTCTGTGGGAATAGAAAGTTAGAACGCCATAAATCATAACGAAGAGAAATCACAAGTTTAGGTTCTGTTATTATTTATTTTACAAAAATTGGGGGGAAAAAAACTAATCAACACCATTTTTCAAGGTGTCACTAACACTGGAAAAACGCTGAAGCTACAGTCGTCTTCAAATGTATTCACACCCTTCCATTAAAGAAAAGGCAAAATTCACAATAGTCACTCAAATAAGTAGAAACTGAAAAAAGTAATAACACTTTTTTTTTTTTTTTAAACTGCTAAATTATAATACAGTGAAAAAAGACATTTATTTTGAATTGTGGTTGAAATGAATAATTAAAAAATCAAAACTGTCCCAGACAAATTACACACTTTGCTGATGAGCAGTCGGCCAGAATAGCTGTCAACAGGTTCAGAAGTCTGATTGAGAGTCACAGAAAACACTTGACTGCAGTGATTGGCTCAAAGGGTTGTTCAACAAAATATGAGTTCACGGGTCATGCTTATTTGCTTGTGTTTTTTTGGGGGTTTTTTTATGTTGAAATGTTGAACCACATTTCGAAAGCAATGTCATGATCCATCCATCCATTATCTATACACCGCTTAATCCTCACTAGGGTCGTGGGGGGCTGGAGTCTATCCCAGCTGACTCAGGGTGAAGGCAGGGGACACCCTGGACAGGTCACCAGTCTATCACAGGGCTACACTTAGAGACAGACAACCAAGCACACTCACATTCAAACCTACGGACAATTTAGAATCACCAATTAACCTCAACATGTTTTTGGACTGTGTGGGAGGAAGCCGGAGAACCCGGAGAGAACCCACGCTACACGGGGAGAACATGTAAATTCCACGCAGAAAGATTCTGGTGCCCCCACCGGGATGTTCATTAAATTTTTATTTATTGTTACTTTTGTCGGGCTGCAAGGTGGCTTGGTGGTTAGTACCATTGTCTCGCAGCAAGAAGGTCGCCTGTTCGCGTCCCGGTGAGGACAACCAGGATCTTTCTGTGCGGAGTCTCCATGTTCTCCCCGTGCAGCGTGGGTTCTCTACAGGTTCTCCGGCTTCCTCCCACACAGTCCAAAAAACATGTTGAGGTTAATTGGTGATTCTAAATTGTCCGTAGGTTTGAATGTGAGTGTGCTTGGTTGTCTGTCTCTAAGTGTAGCCCTGTGATAGACTGGTGACCTGTCCAGGGTGTCCCCTGCCTTCACCCTGAGTCAGCTGGGATAGACTCCAGCCCCCCGTGACCCTAGTGAGGATTAAACGGTGTATAGATAATGGATGGATGGATTACTTTTGTCATTTTCAACTTATTTCAGTGACGGCTGTTTTTTTCCTTCTTTCATGGGAGGGTATGAATACATTTGAGGACGACTGTACACACTATAGAGATTTAACTATTTGCTATTTTTAAACTTGTTTCCATGTTGTCCCCAATAAATTCTGTGTAATCACAGCCGGCAGTTTAGATGAAGAGTGTCAGAATTTTTATGACATAAGTGTTGGTTGTATCTGACTCACTCATGGCTTCTTAGTTGTGCTGAAGATCTGAGAATTTTTGTTTGTTTTTTTAAATAATCAGATTAGAGCAAATGGTTAGTTTTTGGCATTTTTTAAATTATTTTTTTTAAAATTAATATTGTAGAATAAAGTGATTTTTGTCACAGCTGAGTCTCCTGTTGCACCAAAGATGGCATTTTTTTTTTCTTCTTACAAAATTCAGTTTGTGCAAACGGTTTTTGTTGTTGGCTTTTAATTACAACATAGAATAAAGTGATTGTTTTTGCTGAAATATCATAATTTTAGGTTTAGATTTGGTCGGTTTTCTTGATAGAAACACACCTTTGAAACTCACCAGTTGGTTTTCCAGTTCAGGGAGTTTGTATTTATATTTCCAATGACTTTGTCCTTGGTAAACTAGTTATCAATGCTGATAAATATTTAGCCAAACGAACGGAAAAATTGAAAATTATGTGACGATAAACTACTAAATTCAACTGTCCACTGCATGAAGAAGAAGTTTTCTAGAAAATGCTGTTATTTTAATCTCAAATTAATACAAATATTTGTTAAAGAATTTATAATTTAGTTTGAGAAGAACAAGAGCTTCCAACCGTGCCTTGCATTCTTTCTCAGATGTTTGATCAGTCGTATAAACTCTAGAAGGCGTGTTCAGTCTTTACTCTTCATCACGTTGTGATTTATGCACCAATCACCCACAGTAATAAAACTACCCGCCTCATATTGTGTAGATTCTCGTCGGACACTTTGAGACATGAACGTGGACGACTGGAGGTTTCAGGATGAGGCCTCTGTGGATGGCGCTTGCATGGATGTTCAATTGGTTTGGGATGTTGGGAGTTTAGAGGCCAGATAGATGCCTCAGGCTCGTTGTTGTGTTGTTATAGACGTTCCTGAACTGGTTTTAAAATGTGGCAGGAGGCATTTGTCCCGCTGGGTGAGGGAAGAATGTGGACAATATTTAGATGCGTGTCAAAGTAACAGCCACATAAATCGAGGAGCGAAGGTTTTCTGGCCAAACGTTGCAGCAAACATAGAAATGTCTAAAAAAAAAAAAGACAGATGGATGATTTTCCATTCTGAGCTGTTTCAGCCCAAGTGTTTGTCTTAGAGGGAGCAGGTGCTTGTAGTGATGTTAGCCTTCGTTTAAATGTTTAAAAGGAGTTTTGCTGCAGATGTTCATAAGTGCACAGCTGAATGTTGGTTATTAGGGATTATCACGGTATCTGCTGACTGAGCAGGAATATGTTATAATTACTGCTTTGCAAGTATCAGGTTCCTTTCAGGGTGATTTATCATCTCTTCTTGTACGTGTATGTATAATTGCACATCTTTATAATAAATATAAAACCACTAATTACAAACAAATCAAACCTAAATGACTGTAATTAACTGCAGGATGAGTTTAAATTAGGGTTAAGCTGCCTGCAGAGGCAAGGAGCCGATCTCTACTGTCCTCAGGGTCAAGGAATGAATTTAGATTTATGTTAATTATGAATTTTAATGTCAGCCCACAGATGGAAAGGTTATGTTCAAGGAACTGACTCCTTGAGGGAGTTTTCAAATCTAACCTGCACGGTTCAGTTCAGATAAACTCTGACGTGTTTTGGTTCATGGGGAAAAAAAAACTAATTCTAAAACTGGTGCAAACCAGTGAAGGGCAGAACATGTGGTTATCGGTTCAGATGGAGGCTGCTGCAGTCTTTTAATGTGGCAAAGCAGAAACACCTCTGCACTCAGGGAGATTTCAGGAAGAATCCAGAAACTCAGACAGGATTCAGTCATTTTGCTGGAAGTGACAACTGATCATCTATAATTATGCAAGATCCTACGGTGCCCATAGTAATGTGTATGTACGTTGTACTGCTGAGACTGAGCACTTAGTCCC
>NW_007578022.1:361328-364519 GCF_000690725.1 Stegastes partitus
ACACATAATACTTATCTAGTGCTTTTTAAGACACACAAAGACGCTTTTTATGATTTATGGCGTTCTAACTGTGTCGTACTGAACAGAAGACATTTTCGAGTCGTCGTCTTAGTTGTGCCGTTTCCATAGAGGTGCAAGACATTTAATGCAGTAAAAGAGGATCCTACAGTGAGGAAAACTGTGGCAGAAGCTAAGAATGTGCAGCTCAGGATTCAGAGGATTAAATGGCAGCACGGTGATGCGGTCCATGCTGTAAAATAGTCTGTTTATCAGAGTCCATGTTCACACTTTTAATTCACTAGAAATCCTAAATGCTAAAAGCTGTGGAGCAGATTTAGATCCTGCACAGCAACAGACTCTCGGGCTTTAAAAATAAGCTCATGATTGCTACTACGGTGTATCTCATTGTGTTTGAATGATAATGTGAGTGAGTGTGAGCCTCGGCAGATGAATTCATGGCCTCTGCTCAGTTCACAAACATTGATTTTTTATTTTTTTTTCCACTCAGCTGTAAAAGAATCCAATTCTGACCGGGAAAGTTTAGTGGAGCGAGGACACCAGACTGTAGGCAGCGTCAGCGTGCGATCAATGGCCACATCTCTGCAGTGGGGAGTTTTCTAGAGCGGCCTGCAGCTACTATAACTGGATCCATTGGAGACAAAAATCCATATTTAGTACGACAAGTGTTGCCGCGGTGTGATAATGTCGGATCATAAAGAGAGTAGCTTAGGTTGTGAAAGTGGCAGGACGGGTACCAAACACACACACTTATGTGTCATCGGCGTATCAGAGGAGTTTGGATTTGCCCCTTGAAAAAATAAACAACCAAACTGGGATTTACTGCAGCTGAGACACTTTTCTCCACCTGCCAGCCGTCCTTATATAAATACATAACTCCAACGTAAAAGCAAAAGGAAGCTGAATGTCTTTGTGCAGCATTCAGTTAAAATACTCATTCACGTTTATGCAAATGAGCAACAACGATAACCAAACATTAAATTAGACGGTGCTTTGCTTTCAGCGTGAAATCAAACGGTGCATTCGTTTTGATTGCTGTCTTCAAAACGCAGCTTTCTCTTGATTCGATAGATAAATTAATTAGGCGGTAAATTAAAGAGAGACTGGGATGAAGACAGGCTGAACGCAACGAATTAAGATTGATTGCAAAGTGTAAACATGTCAACTCAGATTTTCCTACTAAATTCTCCACTAAGAAATTATAATTAGGGTCGTTTCAGTTCGGAGTAAGATTTAAAAAGAAATAGAAACATTTAGCAGGCAGAGTTACTTTTAAATTCCACATAATATTAATCAATCCACTTGCTGCATGGTCGTCTGGAGGTTTCCTGAGGTCTTAGGCACTGGGATTGTGGCAGCAGATCCTTTGGGACATTTGGCATTTTTCAGATTNTCTGAGAAAATCTACATAATCGGTTATTGCTTCATGAGGTTTTGAAATAATCCCATGAGCTGCAGTGAAGAGCTGCTTGACCTGCTGTCAAATTTTATTACACACATTTGTCTAATGCTGAATGACGGCCGCCAAAATCATCTGAAACAGCAAATCTGTCGCTCGAGAAGGAACACGATTGTTGAAATGAAAAAATATAGTCAGAAAAATGGGCTGCAGGATACATCGTAGTCTAACAAACAGCAGGTGTAGCGATCCAACATGTCACCCGTTTTCTCTATAACATTTCATCCAAACCGCCGTCTGCGTTTTGAAGCGCTTCTAATGTCTCATCTGGACCGATGTCTGTCGAGCAAACAGCTGGCGTCTCAGTTCCCGGAACAGAATAATGAAGCCACTCACAGACAGCGAACAATAACCCAGACCTTCACCACTGGCAGAGGATCCTTTTGTCCGTGCAGAAAGCGGACGGAAGTCGTTTGTGTGCTTAAAGGCTGCAGTTAAAGACAGTTTCTCTGTTGGATGAGAGCCTGAGAGACGCACTGAGATCCACATCCCGTCTACCTGATTGAATTACTCTTTGTTGCGGTGAGATGTGGGGACTTGTGTGGCAAAACTGCAACAATACCAGCTGCTTGTCGGCACGCTAAAGAGGAAAAAATATGTTGAAGTTAAATCAAATGTGATCATAATTAAACCTTCTCTACACCCTGTAGCCTAATATTTATGTTGATATCTACTCATCTTAATATCTACGCAATGCAATCGAGACATTATTGTTGTTGTGTGTATCTCAACACAGCAATGAAAAGATTTCTCTCATGTAATGGTGAGAAGTTGAACTGATTCTACAAGAGTCTATCTCGATTTTGCAAGTGTTTTTGTCATCATATAACATCCATCAACCGTGCTCATGTGCAGCTGCTTTACAATGAGCGACATAAACACAACGAAAACAGACGAAAGATGCCACATGTCCTCAAAGAAACAGCTCAGTAATCACACGTATGTAGAAAGGAACCATTTATGTAAATAATCAGTGGGTACTTATTGCAATATTTATAGCTCACAAAATAGCTCTTACAACTACAACTGGAATTATAATAGAGCTGAATTAAATGTCAAGCATCCCACACATATAATTCATCTTCGCTTATGTGCATTATTTCAGTCACTATAATAAGTTGTTTTTCTCTTCTGGTGGTGACTCATACGCTAAGATCTTATAAAAGGTGTGAAAGCAGCTCATTTACCTAAAGTGGTAAACTGAAGTTCATGTTGTACATTTAAATAAAGGTCTGGTAAGAGTCTATTTATTGCCTAACGAGGTAAAACAATAAGGACTGATGTATTTGCAGTCGTAAATCACGAGCGGTGACGCCTCTTTAATCATCCAGCAGGTGTTCTCTAAAACAAAGAGGCGGACAGTTTTTTCCCTTCTTGTCTTCCCCCTTGTCATGGAGGTGTGGCCCAGGTGCCGGCTGACTGACACACAGATCACTGAAAACACACCTGTGATCACAACAGGTGCAGCCAAAGACAACAACACCAACATCTCTGAGGGCGTTTGACTTTTCTGGTTGTAGTTGCAGTGTTTTAAATATTTTCCCCTCCGTGGCTGCAGGTTGGGCATGGAGCACGACGGCCAGGGGAACCGCTGCGGAGACGAGACGGCGATGGGGAGCGTCATGGCGCCGCTGGTGCAGGCGGCCTTCCATCGGTACCACTGGTCCATGTGCAGCGGGCAGGAGCTCAAGAGATACATCCAGTGAGTACCAGC
>NW_007578022.1:365680-366858 GCF_000690725.1 Stegastes partitus
AAGATTTGCTTGAGGTTCTCCTAATTCTAAAAGAGGAGCATAAAGTAGATTTAAAGTGTTCCTGACCGTTCATTTATCATGCTGCTTTAACTATTTTGGTATAATCAACAATACATATTTTTGTTCTTGACTACACGTGTGCAGCTGTCACCCCAGTTCGCACTACAGTCATTTGTGGTAAATAATCAGAAAAAATGGCAAATAACTACATCAAACCATTGTGAACAAACAAGAAAAAAGTTTGTTTATATCAAGTCGAACATGCTCTGACTTCATGTCTTCCCTCACATATGCACAGAGCCACTGTTGAGTGATGATTAAGCATCACGTCCTCGGTCTGCAGATGGACGCTGAGGTGGGACTGAAGGGAAGCTTTGGTGCTCAAATAGATCCACCAGATTGGGAGCAAGTGTTTGGCAGAACTGACTGCAGCGGCTCCAGTTCGCCGCCTGAAGTAGTTTAAAGGTTATGCTCCATTTTCTGGCTTTTCTAAGAACCCAATGCGGTGAAGATTGGACGGAGTCTCAAAACAAGTTAGATGGACGTCAAAACACCAAACCGTTCTTAACCCTCCCAACCCCACAACTGTCCTGGTGGGATTGAAAGGCATTTTATCCTCAAATGAACTGACAAAATTACACCATTTACCAGAGTCAGGAACTAAAAAAAAAAGAAAAGAGAGAGAGAGAGAAGAAGAGGAATTGTTGGAGTTTGGACTTTCAGACAGTCTTTGAACCAAACCGTCAGCGAGGCGCCGTTCCGTTTGGAAAACTTCATCAAATCTAAGCTTAACATTGTGATATTTCATCAAAATCACTTTAATCTGAATTTTAGCAATCCCCCAAAATGCACTGTTTGCTTTCTATAAGCTGAGATAAACTTTATTGATCCCACAGTGGGGAAAGTTCACTGTTACAACAGCTCAATAAAGAAATAGTTTAAAGTCAGTAGAAGAATCATTTAGAAACACAAAATTGCAAGAGAAAGCATTATATACAGAAGAGGATTTTTTGAAGAGGGGCTGCAGGGTGGCGCAGTTGGTAGCACTGTTGCCTCGCAGCAAGAAGGTCGCCGGTTCACGTCCCGGTGGGGGCACCGGAATCTTTCTGCGTGGAGTTTGCATGTTCTCCCCGTGCAGCGTGGGTTCTCTCCGGGTTCTCCGGCTTCCTCCCACACAG
>NW_007578022.1:367803-371740 GCF_000690725.1 Stegastes partitus
TGGCAGCAGATCCTTTGGGACATTTGGCATTTTTCAGATTATTGGTAACGTTATTTTTATTGGCCGATTATTGATAAATTAAACTGACAAACTGAACAAGAAACACAAGCTGTTGCCACAAACAAGGAAATTAACTCCTCTCACACTGACTCAGGCTATGCTAACGGCTAAGCTAACAGGCAGCCACACAGTTTAAACTGAAACAGAATCAGAGAGAAGCAATAATTGTGTTCGACCCGATTCTTTAGTTGGAAGCCCGAGAACAAACCGGAGAAATCTTCAGTTCTCAGATGTAGAATTTGTTTAGGCCTCAGTCACAACCGGACGCACGACTTTTGGGATCGCACATCCTCTTCGAATACTGGGTCCCATGGAGGCCGTGGAGGTCGTAGAGGTCAGAAATGCATAAGACAGGAGACAGCCTGTGAGATGTCCGTTCAATTGCAACGTGCGATGCCGTGGAAACTGTACTCACTTCTAGAGTTCCTCTTTCCACCTGCGTACATGGCACACTGACCACTTGTGAAGAGAATGGAAGGAGGAAGGCAGTCACATTTGCCTCACACTGATGACGTACTGACAGCGTCCGTCAGTTTAGTGTGATTTTCAAAAAACAAAACAAAACAGAAACCAAAAAACAAAACAGAGACACTTGGGCAATCAGCTGTCTTGGAAATTCTGTGAACATCCTGACAGGGTTTGAGCTTAAGGACGTCCCGTCATCATGCAGCGAGTTAAAACTTTATAACAAATGTTGATAAAAATAAACATGATTTCATGTTTTGTGTAGCACACACACAGATCCTGACACCCTGGTGGTAACAGCTCGCCTGCGGTGTCACTGTCAGCCCCGGTACTGACTTCCAGCGTGATACCAGCCATCAGCATCTCCAGTGAACCGACCCGCTCCTCCAAAGGAGACACAGGCTGCGTCCGAAATCACTCCCTTTGCCCTACATAGTGCACTATTTTTTAGTGCATTTTGTAGGGGTGTCCGAATGTTAAGTTACAAATGTTACACCCTATATAGTGCACTCAAAATATCCCACAATGCACCGTAAAAAGTAGTGTACAGCCGATGGTCACGTACCGAGTAATATGGACCGTCATGCATTGCGCGAAAGGAAATGGAAATGGAGATGAATGAGAGCGCGGAAAAATTCCCGTTTGTTTTGTAAAATTTTATTTTACCCGGACAGTGAACGTCGCTAAAATTGCGGCGCTCAGTTGTGATTTGGACACACAACACCACTTTATTTAAATTGCTTTTAGTTACTGAAGAAACGCTCTCCCATCTGGTATGTACAGCAAAATGAGAATAAACTTGATTTAGTTTGATTTCTTAGCTACGCAATAAACTGTTAATTTGATGTGTTTGTACGACGCTGTTGCAGCACAAATCGTGGCTAGTGAGCGCCGTAATTAACAGCTCTCGTAGTGTCCGAAATTATACTTTGCCGAGGTGCTCCCTATATAGTGCACTATATAGTGATCACTATATAGGGAGTGGGGAGTGAGTGGGTGATTTCGGACACAGACACAGACGAGCTCTAACACTGATATATAATAATTACCTCTTCAAAACATTAACGTTATGTCCCAGTATAGTGTGACATCTATGCATCGGCGATAAAGCCAACAGTCGCACTGTGTGTGTGTGTCTGTGTAATGTAAGAAGACGCTGCTTGTATTCAGTGTGTGTGAAAACATTTGGCCGCTGTGCCACTGACGATGAATAATGAGTGTGATCAGATGCAGTGTTTTCATCCGTTCATACTGAGGCAGTGACAGAAGAAACGTCTCTTGCACTGAGACCCAAGTCAGGTAGCGCTGTGCTGTCCAGGGTCCTGACCTGTACATCGGTATAAATGCTTTTGAAATAACATAGTCAACAACAAAATGATTTCTTTTTTCAGTTTTTGCGGTGTGGCAGGTGAAGGTTAAATGGAATGATCAAATATCCCCATTTCCAGCCTAAATTTGATGATTTTCTCAATGCAACAGCACCTCACAGATAAAGGAAAGTCAGAAAGTTCATTATCTACCAATGTTTACAGTTTGTGGCTCTGTTAAATGGTGTATTTTGGCAATTGTCTCTGTTATGATCCAGCCTCCTGGGTCAGCTGGATGCAACAAAAAATAATTAAAGCAATTTATTGCTCAGTAACATAAATGAATACAAAACAAAAACATGATAACACAAAGAAAACGAGTGGATGATGCTAAAATCAATTAACCAAATATAACCAAACTTAAATCCAATAACAACACCCACAGCAAACAAAATAGACTAAAACAACAAGTGCCTCAAAACACAAATTATACAAAAACAACACAGGACACAAGTACCTTCTCACCTCAGTTGGACGGCTGCTAACTGGAGCCACAGTCTTCACCAGGACACGAGTAGCTTCTACAAAAAGTCAGCAGCTGCCAAGAATATCCATCCAATATGTAGAGACTGTGGTAATTTTTAGTTGGGCGTCAAAGAAACATCCACATAAATCCCACTGGTTTCCCAGCAGAGCTTTGCAGTAGAACAAGCTGATTCCCTTCACCTCTCAGTGGTTTTAATGCTGTGTCTTTTTCAGCCAGTTTTAAACTCCTGTCAGTGAAGCTTAACACACGCTCAGATGTTTTACAAACGCTACACAGATCGGTGGATGTAGGCCCCATCCCGATCTTCACCATAAGCACTAAACCCTCAGATTTAACTGACGTTACAACTGTGTAGTGCATGAGTTTAACGAGTAGTAGTTGGAAAAAAGGAGGAATGTGACACTATTGTGACAGAACATGCTTCTTGGAAACAGCAAAACGAATTTGGATTTGTGCTGCATTCACAGCCATAAACACGTGCGTGACAGAAGATACAAACGGCAAACATGCAATACATAATCGAGCACTTCAGATGCGGCCACTTACAGATAAACTCTCCAGGGGATTTCTTCAGGCTGCGTTTACGCTCAGCAGCCACTTTATTAAACACAATCTGTGAAATCTAATGCAATCCAACAGCTCTGCCATAAACCCTACTGCTGCAAAACTTCGACATTTTCAGTTTCGATATTGTCAAAAAGGTGATAATTCTACTGTATATTTATTACGTTTACTGGACCGCATTGCATTTAAAAGTGCTGCTAATATATCGCTCTGCTCGTTTATGTGAATGTGGTGGACAGACTATTAATGAAACTGCAGTGCAGCACATCCAACATGTGCTCTGTCTTCAGTAAGTAATATAAAGTGGAATTATCACCTTTATGGCAGCGTCAACAAAATGTGACCTCGTAGAAGCTTCATAAAAGTAGAATTTATGGCCGAGCTGTTGTATTAGAGTGCATTAGACTTCATCAGGCGTCCCTCTTAAAGTGAGTGTATATGTCACCAGTTTCACTATAAACTATTAGGAAGCACCTCAGTGAAACCTGCACACAGGATCAGAGACCATGTGCACTGAACACGCCTTCAAGTGTGTGAGTGTGGACACTGGGATGAAACCAGTTTACTCTCTGAGCTGCTGAATGGCTTTTAAATGTTTAGAAACTAAACTTTGCAGTTCCATTAAGTGCAATACCACTAAAAACAAATAACAAATCAGCAAATTAAAACAATGTTTGTGATAAAATGAGAAAGTCAGAGAAAAAGAGAAACTAATATGACGTCAGTCTTTAGCTGTATTCAATGCTTTAATGCTGAGTTGATTATTTGTCGAATTGTAAAGATGTTGACAAGTGTTGAGTTTCCAGTTATCCTGTGACATGAACTCTGAAAAGTATTTAGACTCAAAAAAAGAAATCAACAGTTTGCATCAATCTTTATAACTTGTGACAACTGAATTAGCTTTTTCACTGAAAAATAAAGGTATTTACTTAACAATGGGTAGCATAAATGCAAGTTTTTAAAATGAATTTGTTCCAGGTAGTATTTTTAACTT
>NW_007578022.1:372297-378491 GCF_000690725.1 Stegastes partitus
AACCCATTAAAATAACTTAAAAGTTTGACCAGCTGTCATTAAGTGTCACAGAAGTTCTTGTCATGGTGCCCCTTTTCGTGGTAAACCCCAAAAATACTCTCTGCTTGCCAGCACAGAACTGCCCACCTCACCAACCTGTCAAAATAATAACTTAAAAGGCTTCAAAGATTTATCTAAAGCAATACGTTCTTGTTTCGCTGCCATGCATTTGATTTAGTGGTGAGAAAAAGGTCCATTGAATGACTTTTCAGGTGTAGTTAGAAAACAAAAAGCAGAAATGTGGGATTTTGTCTTCTTGCTTGCAGGGCATTAGCCCTTTTAGCTAAACACCTGCGTGCGATGTCAATAAATGTCCTCTCTTTTACAGCTTCCAGCACTTTTTCTTGTTTAGCTCTTGACTTCGGTGTCACATCTTTCCCTTGCAGCACCTACGATTGTCTCCTGGACGACCCCTTCAAACACGACTGGCCTCAGCTGCCTGAGCTTCCCGGCATCAACTACTCGATGGACGAGCAGTGTCGATTTGACTTTGGAGTCGGCTATAAGATCTGCACTTCAGTGAGTACCGTCGCTATCTGCACAATACCGGGCAGTCCAGAAATACACCTCTGACTGAAAATGGGAAGGAGATAGAATCCATGGAAGTCTCATTTGCTCTCAAAGGGATGAGAAATATAAGCTGTCAGACGCTAAAACTTCCTCTGACTTTCAGAAATGACACTCGAGACGAGCAGAGAAGTTCTGGTGAGCTTTTTGCAGAAAGACGTGCAGGACATGTTGATGGCTTTAAAAAAAAATAAAAATTAAAACTGGCTTTTAAATACGAGCAGACTAATAGAAGCAGAATCAGACCTGAGATCAGCGAGCACTTCAAACACAAACTGCTTATTTTACCACAGTCACACCTGCTGTCTGCCTCGCTCTCTGCAGATGGCGGGGTGATAATTATTCTGTCGCTGTTTACCGCCATCAGTACAGCTTCTTCAGCAGATCAGCAAAGATTCTCATTAGAGCAATGACGCAACAGGAATAAAGTTGATCTGTCACCCTGCAGAAGACTGGGAAAGTATCGTTTTTTTGAGTCTGGTTCATGTTTTGAAACCTTTTTTATTCTTATTTCGGATTTTTTTTAGAAGTTGAAAATGCAAATGTGTTGGTAGAAGTTCTTTATCTCGGTGTTGGAGTGGTTTGTGGTAGTGCAGGCGACAGAAACATTCCACCTCACTAATGGCTGATTGTGGTCAGAAGGGCTTTGGATTTGGTTTTGGATTGACCTCTGTGGACAGAACATGTGTTAAATGACCGGGCAGGGAGCTTTGGTCGGGGGGCATCAGGCTAAGATCTTCACTCGATAAACGAGCCCTTGACTTTAAATTAAGTTTGACATTACTTTGAAAGCGTTTATGAATTTTTACAGACTCCCGGTTTTGCCGCCCCACGAGGGATGAAGGCTTAACCTTCTGATTTCAACTTAAAAAGGAATCCAGAGGTCAGCCTGCTCTGTCTGAGCTCCAGTGACTTCCGTCTCTATCTTTTTTTATTGAAGTTTGTTGCCTGCAAAGACTTATTTTTGGTTCTTATCCACCAGTTTCTAATTATATTACAGTTCAGCATGTCAAAACTGCAAAGACAAACCACCGAGGTAGGAAGTGTGAGAAACCCCAGTCGTTATTTATATCCAGAGCTTTTACCAACAAGAGAATAAGAAACTTTACTTACAGATGAGAGATAAGAGATATACAATTTTAAACATAAACACGGCTTTAATAAAGCTTTTGGCAGTCCTTCCAGCTGTGCATGTGTGAGCTGTTACCCTAAATAATAAAAAAAACAAACACTTTGCTGGGTCATTCCACCTCAATTCACCAAATGCCCCATCTTCAATTTGACAGATTTTTTTTTTTTTAAGTGGTGAATATTGATTTAATTTGACCATGTGTGAAATCCGGACTCATATTTAATGTTGGTTTTTGAGTTAAACATTCTTAAAGAAAGTGATTTTTTGCGTCATTTTCTTTGCGGAGCAATGTATGAAGTGCCATAACTTGAGAAATAATGTAGCTAGAGTCCTGAAATTTGGCAGGCTTATTGATTTGTACGTATGGTTTTCAATGGTTTTGATAGAATAATACAAACCAGTTATATGATGGTGCAAAGTTGGTGGAAAAAATGTCAATGTTGGTGTCGATGCCGATATTCCACCAACCGTAAAAACCTTTATTTAGTAGCATGAGATGAATATGAGATGAGAGTGAACTTTTTTTTAATTTGGTGAGAATCTCTCTGCTGGATCCTTGTTAAGTTTCTTCCACTGCAAAGTGGACCGAGACAGAGTTTGTCCAGCATCTCTCTGGAAAAAAACCTAAAATAACAGTTTATTAAAAATATAAAGCTCTTTTCTTATTGGCTTACAGTGATTAGTTTGTGAGGTTCAACCTACACAGTTCTTTTTGACTACATCAGTCCTACATTTATGAGACAAAGAGCTTCCAAGAGATGAGAAATTGTCCCCCTAAGTGGGTCTGGAGCCCAAGTTACATTCAATAAATTGACCAAGAAACTTCCTCTGGATGAAACTTTAAACCTGACGAGGCCTCAAATTCTAATTTCTGATTGTTGTTGGTCAGTCAGACGTGGAAATGGAGAAGAATTTTGTTTTCTGAAAATGAAGAAACATGTAAGCAACTGATTATGATTAGAAGCTTGACAAAGAAATAAATAACAGCCTGACATGTTGCAGTTATTTTCACTTTCACATGTGTTTGTACATGTGAGTCCCTCCCGTTGAAACTGCCAGTGGCCCCAAAAAAACTAAGAATTTAAAAACACAGTGCTTAATTTATATTCTTTCATACTTCATGTGTGTTTGTTTCATTGCAGCTCAGAGTCTCTGCTGCTGTTTCGAGGTCTTCCTCTGCTTCCCTAATGGCTGTGTTGTTTTGTATCAGCTGCTGTGTTCACAACCTTTGTAGTTGTAAATGGATGTGAAGGGAGGCGAGAGGTTTGTCTGATGCACCTGTTTGTTTTGTTTTGTTCAGAGACGCTGCTGCTCTGCGCTTCTTAATGTTGCAGAGGAGCTTTAAAGAGTCAATACTTTTATATTAACAATGCATCACAGGACTACTTGTACGTACTTGTGCAGAGAATTATCACCCGACTTCGCAGCTGCTCTCAGATCAACAGAGCATTTCGGTTCATTGTTTTGTTTTGATTCGATCCGGCGGGCGGCGTGAAGGTGTTTTCAGTTAGCAATCTCTAATGAACACACAGCTTCTGACTTGCTGATGAGCTTTTGGCTGCGAAACGGCCAAATGTTTCATTCAGGAGTTACCGGAGACGACAAACGGCTAAATAAAAGTGAATATTGAATTTGAATCTGTCAGGTGGCCTCCACGTAAACATTGCCTCATATTTGTTTCATGTGTAAAGAAGATTTGTTGCAAAGTTTGGCATCAATATCAATAATATCACAAGTTGAAGCTCTAAAAGTTAAAAATGTACCTTCGGTTGAAGCCCTGAGCTCGCATCTCGTACTGAGGTGGAGCTAGTTTAACTAATTCATGTAGTTTAAACTTATGAGGCTGCAGCACATTTTAGAAGCAGCAGAGACGTGCAGATGAAGTTTATCGGGGCTCTGACTCGATCTGGGTTTTTAACATCATTTATTTTGGATGCAGAATCCGATCACATGCTGATATCTACTGAAATATTGATTAAATGTGTATCTGGCATCTGAAATTACAGCTCAAACCTTCTGAAGGTGAGACACCTGGTTTATTATGAGAAACCGAGAAGAGATTGATGAATAAAATATGGATGTTTATACAGATATGACATGATATGATGTCATGTCATGATGACAGACAGTCAGTTATCATCATGCCATTGATTCAAGACATTAAGTTTGATCACATACTGGTATTTACCTGATTATTAATGAAATCTGACACACTGGAAAAACAGCTGCAGCCTTCTAAATGACCTGGTTTTTCATGAACTATCTAATTGGAATACTGAGAAAAGATTGAAGATATTTGTGAAATTTTAGCGTCATTTATCAAATACTTTAAGATAACGAGTACCTGCCGTCCCACTTTCTTTGAATGATAACAATATCATATTATTTGATAATATCTCAGGAGCTATTAAAGACAATGGTGAAATTAAAGCTTGATATATCAAATATCTTTATGCTTTCTAATTTTTTCACACATTGAAATTTGAGGCTAAGTTTAAATGACAATATCTCAGAAACTATTCGCGACAAAAGCTGGAAACTTTCAGTTATTTCTCATCATGCCATTGATTCAGAATCTGCAATATTGATTCTGATCACATACTGATGTTTACCTGATTATTGATGAAATGTGTGTCCGACACACTGGAATAACTGCTGCAACCTTCTAAATGAGACACACCTGGTTTTTTTCTACCTAATGGAAGAAGAGATGGAAGATTTTTCTGAAGATGTTTGTGAACCTTTAGCTTCATACATCAAATACTAACGAGTACCTGCCGTCCCACTTTCTGAGGGTTTTTTCGCACATTTGAGGCTGTTTGAGTGATAATAATAACTATTATTTGATAATATTTCAGAAACTATTAAAGACAACAGTGAAATCAAAGCTTGATATGTCAAATACCTTCTAATTATTCTTTCTAACTTTTCCACACATTGAAATTTGAGGCTATGTTTAAATGACAATATCTCAAAAATTAGTAGCGACAAAAGCTGGAAATTTTCTGTTATTTCTCGTCGTGCCATTGATTCAGAATCTGCAACATTGAGCCTGATCACATACTGATATTTACCTGATTATTGATGAAATATGTATCCGACACACTGACACTTCATCAGCGTTCGGTTAGAGACACATCGCTCTGTTGGAGATAAAAGGACTCAGACAGAAGTTTTGTTTCAGCCTGTAAGACATGATTCCCTCCAGCAGCATTTTCAAACAGTGATTGTCAGATGAAAAGCTGCTTCCTGAATGTTTTGTGCACCGATCTACTTTTCTAATTAGAAAAAAAGGAGGAGAACTAGCTGATAGCAAATTTTTACCACCTCGGATGTCGGACATGTAATTTTCAGCCTCACATGGAGTGAAAGGCCTCAGGGTGAAGCCTGGCTGTCATTAAGGAGAGCAGAACACATGCAGGCTCAGGTGGAGAAAACACTGTTTGATCTGCTTTGTTTTAGTCAGCTCAAGTGGTTGTAGAGGAAACTAGACGGCTGTGTTTCTGTTAACCTGCGACGGGAGGATTTGGCCCGTTGCAGGGGTTTTCACCCAGAGGGTTTAAAGAGCATCAAAAGCCCCGATGAGAGCAGGACGTGGTGTCAGATTGGGTAAAACAGAGGACAGAGCAGGATCAGAGGGTCTTATAAAAGCTGCAGGCGAATGTTCACTTTTAGTTTGACTATTTATATGTTTGAAGCGTGTGGATATGCCCTGAAGGAAATTATGCAGTTCAGTTCAGTTCAATTCAATTTTATTCATATAGCGCAGTTTACAGCATATGTCATCACACAACGCTTAACATAGTAAAGTATAGACCTTACAAATTTAAACAGAGAACCCAGCAATCCAAAGTAGCCTTTGGACTTCCTCTGAGCCAGCAGTGGGAACGGTGGGAAGGAACCACCAAAGGAGGATGGGGGGGGGGGACCTCCAGCAGAACCAGGCTCAGGGAAGACGGCCATCTGCCTTGACCGGTTGGGGAGTGGGGATGTGGAAAATAGGATAGCAGATGGAGAGCAAGCAATAGAACGAAGCAATAAATATGAATAGAAGTATTTTGGGGGTCAGTGAGGCCAATGGCTGCAGATCAGGGACGTGAAGCTCCAGATCCAGAGACGTCCACAGAGAGAACGAGCACAGGAAGGCTGTGTTTCCATATTCTGCTGTTTTTCTGAATTTCTTCCTACTGCGGCTTTAAAGCTTTTAGCCCGGAATTACATTAAGTTGATTACTGTCCACTGGTGGCCATTACCCATCTCACCGACTCTCATCAGTGTGGGCAGAAACAACATGCCGTGTACTCACAAGATGTTGGCTCACTTCCTGCAGATGTTGGAACCAGCTAACGAAGAAGACGTCAGATTGTTCTTCCTTTTAGTTTGATTACTTTGTCCCCTCCTGTAGTCAGACGACACACAGACTGACTCAGTAGCTGCTTTCTGTAACATTTCGTGT
>NW_007578022.1:379408-382934 GCF_000690725.1 Stegastes partitus
AAATAGTCACGATGAGCATTTTGGCTGCAATCAAAAGCAGCTCTACGACTTTAGTTTACTCCGACAACACCCCTGGATTGTAGAATCTGTTGTTCAGACTGTCTGCAACCTGCCAACTATCTGCTGGGAGGTTCAAGCCACTAAAACCAATTAAAAGAAGAGAAAGAAGGGCTTGACACTATTACCTAAAATCAAGATACATCGAGTTTACCCAGATAATACTAGATCTAAAACAGTACTTTCACATCAGAGTTTATTTCCTTTCTCATGCTGGCATAGATTTCATATGTTTGTCCTGTTTTAACTACAGTCAGAAGTCATTCCTTTTTGTGGCAGTCTATAACAAATGAAGAACACCAACACACTGATAAATATAAAGTACCGTGCAAAAGCTTACACACTTTGCATTTTTAGGTTTTCATCCATCAAACAGCACCAATAGGAACCGACAATGAAAACAACGGGACTCGTGTTGCATCTAAAGAGATTTATCACCTGAATCCTCCGGTCTGTTCAGCTCTACGCAGCTTTCACTTCAGTCTTCGTTAAAACCCCACACTGGCAATTTGGTTGCAGAAAAGCTGCCCAACAGATAAAGATGTGAAGAAAAGCGGTGACAGCAACATGTAACGAAATCCTTTTTTAGTCGGTTTCAGTTCATTATTTAGCCGTCCGTCCCACAAATTTACCGTTGCTTTCACTCTCGCTGCTTTGACTGGATCCTACCAAGACTCAGACACAGTTAATCCCCTTCAGACATGGAGCCTATCATGCAAACATGAGTCTCTTTGCATTAATGTTCCTCACAGCTTCATTCAGTGGCATGCGCTATGGAACAGTACACCAAGTGGCATAACAAAGCAAAATCTAAATCTGAACTGAGAGCTTCTCTTACCGTCCAAACTCATATTCTACTTTATTTCTGATTTCCTAGACGCTGAAAATTCTGTCCATGAGTGATGATAATCTATAGGGGTATTATTGTAGCAAAACGGTTTGTAAGTGCGTAGGGAGAGTTGTGTGTCTCTAGTGAGATTTCTCAATGTGTAAACAGATTTGCCAATACGTACAAAGATCTGTAACTGTGTACACAAGTATTAGTAGATAAAAAGTCTAAGCATTTGTGCTGGAAATACAAACAAATCACCAGTTACAAGTCAAGCGGGCCTCACTCTTTTGACACATGACTTGCGTCACTTGTATCTGTAACTTCAGGGTTTCTTTGCCCTGAGCTCAGGCTCGCAGGTTCATTCATTGTGGCTGCGTACCGCTTTGCTGCTCTGTACCTCAGGAGTTATGCCGCCTGCAAGCCATCATGAAAGCTTTTGTTCAGCCACGCACAAACTCAGCAAATTTAACTTGTTCATGTATACATATACCTGTGACTCTGTGTTAAAGCTCACCTGTCTGAGGTTAAGGAAAGTTCACGGTGTCACTCACTGTTACATGATGATCCATCCGTGTCAGAGATAATTTATACTTCTCGTTCATAAATGTGCAAAACTGTCTGAAGCTGCAGTTATTTAATAAACTCAGAGGAAATACTCCAAAACAGCTGGAAGCAACAAACCAAAATTCAGCTCCTGTTTACCCTTTTTTTTAAAACCTGCATTACATTCTTTATTAGTGAGTCTCATTAATCTGACCTGTTGAATCTTTTTAGCAGTAAAAATCTATTGTATTAGTTTGTAGTAGATGTGAAATTGTAGAAAGGCATTTTGGCACAAAGGCTTCATCTTTTGCACAATCTGTGAAAAAAAATTCTTCCCCAAATCACTTCACACAACCTGCATCACCTGTGCTCTCTGTTAAAGTGACAGACCCAGAAATATGACAAGATCTGACCTTTTACATGATCAAGGTTTCCCATTTAGACACATTCAGATGAACAGAAAGGGGTGTTTCAAAGAGGTTTTATGGCCACATTGTGAACAGCTAAAGCACTGAAAAAGCCAGAAGTTCTCTAGCTGGACTTGATTGAGGTCAAAATCAGAACTAAAAGAGAGTGAACATGCTAAGAGCGTCTTTCAGGGATCCCTTTATTCCTCCAGCTACGGTGCTGAAAAAAGTCCACATGCAGAGTCCAGAAGCAATGAAAGATTCAAACTCTGCACATGTGCATGCAGACATAAAAATCCATCCGACAAAGAGAGAAAAATACAACAAATTAGGTCTGAGGGAATCCATTTGTTGTCGAAATGTCCTGACCCTGTATGATGAAAGAAAATGAGTCAGCGGTGCGGTTTGGAGGCGTATTTGTGTTGCAGATTAATACCCAGCAAGAAATTAATGTTTTTTATGCCTTCTGATTATTGCCTCATGAATGTAAAACCCCGACTGGCGACTGATCCGCTGATAAGGCTGCATGAAAAAGACAAATTATTGCCTCCAAGTCTTTGAAAAATCCATCTCGACCAGGTTCGGAGAATAATTGACCGCCCGGTGTTTCTGTAGGGATGTCAGAGAGGAGCACGAAACATCGAATTAGAAACGCAGTTCTTCATCAGAGTTGGGTCGGATCTAAGGGAGCATGTGGAAATCTTCCTGTGTGCTTAATATATCCATCTCAGCCTGTTGAATGAGTTGCATTTATGTTCTTTGATCCGCCTTTCAACCGGCCTTTTTCTTTCAAACAGATCAAAACGCTGATGTGAGTCCGAACAAGCAGCTGTTAACGTTGATGGTCAGGATCGTGTTTTTCTTTCAGCGTGGAGTTTTATTCCCATCAGAGCACAACGTTTCTCCAACTTGTCCGACTGCGCCTAAACAAAATCGGAGGTTTCTGTGTACGGCAGCTCAGAGGATTCATTTTTGTTTGACAAAAAAGAAGTCATTCTCTGCAGGTAATTGTGTCGTGTTTCTCCACAAACAGAGCCACTCAGAAGTCAAAGAGGCGGCACAAAGTTGTATTAATCTCAGGATTTCTCAAGTGTTTTTGTTCCTTCTGTCGAGTCCCAATAAACAAGGTGGACGGAGGAAGTCGTTCTTAATCGTCAGCCCAGTCCGGCTGAGCTGAATGTCAAACACTCCGATCCTTTAGGATATATTCCGAGATTAAAAAATGCTGATAATAAATGAGCTGCTGAGCCTGTTAAGCAGCTCCCTGCTCAGCGTGGACATCATTCCCAGAGTGACTCATGTCTCTTGGTTAAATAAAGCAGTCTTGACCCTTTCATTCCAGCTGAAATCACGCTTTAGAGGTGCAAACTCTCAGGGAATTGTCCAATTAGCCAAATTCCCACAAGCTATTACCACACGGCCTACGATGGGCTGCAGAGTCTCCTGGGAGTCCAGTCGCTGCCGTCAGTTATTTACCAGAACGGCGGTCTTTCACGAGCTCTAATTTGAATGTAGTTGTCATGAACAGATGCATTTGGAAAATATACAAATTCATCAATGCTAATTAGTCGTCTGAACCCCAGTTTCTGGACATTTTCTGCTCCTCTATGGAAACAGCTCAACCACGGTGAGAAGCAGAAAACAGTAAAAAAAAAAAAAAAAAAACAAGTCTTGTGCAGCATGACAA
>NW_007578022.1:384043-386730 GCF_000690725.1 Stegastes partitus
GTCTTTCCCTCCTGTAAATTATATAGTTTTGGTGATATTCCATAAACATAATGTGGACATAGAATTCTCTACTATTGACAGTCTTTCTATAACCAATAAGGTATAATTGATATCTGGATACAGCTACACAACTCCAAAAGTGGAGATGAAACAAATATTTGGCAGCCAGTGAAGGAAACGATCAGCTAATTAGTTGTCAGTTGTTCATTTAATACTATTCTGATAGTCAAGGAACAAGTTGCAATTTTATTTAAAGAAGAAAAACATCTTATTCCTGCTTCTTAAATGTGAATATTCTTCTGCTTTCTTTCCTCCTCGAGACAGTAAACTGAATATCTTTGGGTTGTGGATGTAACTAGAGAACTGAGGATGTCGTGTTGTGTTTGAGGAAACACTGATTGTCGTTTTTCACCATTTTCTGACATTTTTGGTTTCAAACAACCAGTTTATATATTGAGAAAATAATTCATAGATGTACAGGCAATGAAAATATGAATCAGTTGAGCCTTTCTACAGATTCTGGGGCATTCGGCTACTTTTGTGATTGTAAATTTGTTGGTCTGTTCTCAGGGTTTATTCGACCCAAACTCGAACTTTCCACCTAAATTCTATGAAATGTTTGTGCTTGTTAGAGGTACTACTGGGAGAATTTATTGCCTTTTAGTCCACACTAAAAAGCAGACGAACATTTAGCGGACAATTTAGCAGCTAAAGAGCTAAAGTAGACACCAAGAAGCAGCTACAGCAGAGGAGATAATGTTTTCAAATGAGACAGTGATGAAAAAAATCAGATATTGTAGTTTTAAAGGAGAACAACAAAGAGAAAATTATTTTTAAAAAGGTGTTTCAAAGCACTGTTGACAAGATAATGTCAGATTTGCAGCATTATTGTTCTGTAAGTTATGAGTCTTTTCTGGGAGGTTCAGAACAAATAGAGAGTTTAATTATTCCATCACACAGCAGCAACATAAAGCTATTAAATATGGATTTCTTAACTACATAGATTAAATAAAAGCAGCACATGATGACTGTGATCACTATTGATTCTCCTCAGAACAGCCGCGTCACAAATTGACCGCACGTAGAAAAGAGATTTTCCAGTTTAAGAGCTTTCTCAAGGAAACATTAAACCACTTCACCTGCACACAAGACTAATAACAAGCTGCTCCCAAGAATACAAATAAAACATTCCCGTCCACTAACTCCGACAGCAGGACCTTGAACACTGCAGCTGATAACACTCGAAGCCGTCCGCTAGATAATGAAGAGTGGACCTTTTGAGAGAATCTGCTCTTTTATCAGACCTTCAACTTAATTACATCCGTGCTTTAGAAACATTCAGTTCTTGTGCAGCCTCTTTGAACGTCGCTGGGTTTTTTTTTATTTTTTCCCCCATGTAACATACTTTCTTAGAATATGTGAGAATAAGATGTGAGTGTCCTGTGGATGTTCCAAGAGGCCACATCTGCAGCACAGTGAAGTAATGCATCAGCTCGTTCACTCCACCACTTGACTTCTGTGCTTTCTGTTCCAGTTCCGGACGTTCGACCCGTGTAAGCAGCTCTGGTGCAGCCACCCGGACAACCCGTACTTCTGCAAAACCAAGAAGGGGCCTCCGCTGGACGGGACGGAGTGCGCTCCCGGAAAAGTAAGTTGTTGTTGTTTTCAGCCTGTAGCTACAGAAGTCTGATAAAATGAAGAGCACACATCAAACAAAGGTCTTTTTAAACTTTTATGTCCCCCATTTATTCCCATCTCCTTGTGAAAGCACATCTTTACTCCCATCATTTTGTGGTGAAATACAATTAAAAACAGAACAATTTCATCATGCAAAATCTTTATTTCCTTCGTATAAAAGCCAATATAAACAATCTGTAAGGGTTGTAATATCAGACGATGGAAGATCTGGATAGTCGGGACTGTTATAAAAAAATAAAAACAAGCGTTTCAAAGTAAAAGCAGTGAAATTACCCTGAAAATAGCCTGTTTTACAGATTCATGTGTAGGGTTAATTTAAAAAAAATTTAAAAATCAGCAGCTATCTGTAAAAGAATTGTATTTTTTTTCTAATTTAAATACAACATTTTTTTTTTTAATAGTATGATTTTAATGCCAAATTTTGTAAAAGAACAAATGACCTTCTTTTTTTGGACCTTTTTTTGTACTTAAAATGTAATTTAATACTTTTTTCTGTGATTTTACAACATAGTATCTGTACTTTAAAAAAAAAAGTTCAAACCTGTAGCATAATAGTTCAATTTAATACACATTGTTTTTGTACAAACTGGCAGAAAATATGTTTATTTTCCAGATATAGACACAATAAAAGCAGTTTAATTTTACAGTTAAATTTGACGTTGTGTACGGTTTAAGCCTGCTTTGTTTGTTTGTTTGTGTTTACAGTCAACATGTGAACTAATAATCTATGATTTTAGAAGGTTTTCTGTGTAATTTAACAAACAGACAAATGTTTAAGGCATCGTCCTCATAATGATGAAGAGCTTCAAAGTAAAAGCAGGAGAATTACCCTGAAAACAGCATATCGCCTGTTTTACAGAGTAATATAAAGGATTCATTCTCCTCCAAAAGAAATCAAATAAATTTAATTTAAATAGATTTTGTCACTGAGTTTTGAGGTCAAGGTGGATCGGTGGTTAGCGCTGTTGCCTCGCAGCAAGAAGGTCGCT
>NW_007578022.1:388523-392566 GCF_000690725.1 Stegastes partitus
TTCTGTGTTTTCCAAGCTATTATCTGTAATGTAAGAAAAAAAGTAGGAGGGAAAAACCCTTTAAAGTAACATATAAAAACTGATTTAAATACACTTAAAAAAGGCATCATTCTACGGTCAAATTGTTGTAAAAAGGACAAATTATAATATATAAAAATATAATTTACAGTGTATTTTTATGTCATTAAAATGTGATTTCTTTACTTTTTTCCTTTGATATTAGCTGTTTTATTTAAAAAAGGGTATCTATGTAATATGACAGTTAAAAAAAAACTTGTTCAGTCCTTATTGTACATCGTTTTTGCATCAAATGCCGCAATTATCTGTAAAATATGGTTTTTTTTGTATTATTATTATTTAAATACAGTAAAAAAAATAGAATTTCATGGTCAGATGTTGAAAAAAATCAAATAAAATCACCCTGTGACTAAGGACAGATATCTGATGTGGACATTTTACTACAGGTTTGTTTTTTTACAGGCAGCAAGTTGTTTTTCTGTTCATTATCTGCAGCTTAACAAACAGTCAAATATAAATCTAGAACGACAGACAGAGGCAGGAATGAGGCTGGATGCTGCTTCTAACTGGCAATGAAAGCTTTGTTATAAACTTTTGTATAACTTTGAAAACCCATTAACAGATAATTCCACTTCCTGTGTGTCCTTCTGCGTGGCCTCATATTCATTCTATTAATACAGGGAACCATGCAGCTGTCCTCCATCTACTAATGCACATTGTTCATTTGTTCCTACACTTGAAAAGAGCCTCGTTTGTCCTCTTTGTAGAAGCACTGTGGAGTTTTTAGAACCTCTCGGGTTGAAGGTTAATGTGGCCGTTTGGCTCAGCGGAGACTTGAACCCCGACGCTGCAGTTCACTCCTGTGCTTTTCTAACTTTAACCGCCACTGAGATGCTTCCTGACCTTCACCAAAGTCTTTCAGCAGCTTAAAGGAACAGTCTGACATTTAGAAACACACCTGTTGTCTTTGGAGCCGAGAGCTGGAGTCGGACGTCTGAGCCGAGGATAAGGACAGACAGCGATAGGTCAATAATAATCTTCCTACCAGCATCTCTGAAGCTCCTTAATTTGCATGTGAGATGTTTGTCACAGACGCCTCAAGACGTAATCCAGCAAACATCCAGTTTGTTTATGTAAGAACTAAATGAACAAGACAAAAGTATGAATGAGTGTGCTTCAGGAAGGCTGATCGGTGGGTTTTTGTAGGTTGTTGTTAGGCTGTAATTTATTTAAAATAGTCACCTGGTGGTTCTAGTTCCACATTTAACTCACAGATATGACGGTAGAGGAGATCTTCTAGTCGATCCCTCTGCAGGAACGTAAACACGCTTTTCATAAAATGTGAAACCTTCCGTTAACCCTCTGAGTCCGGGTTTGAAAGTCACGTTTTCATTTGGTAAAATCAGCAAAATTAAACCATTAATCAGAACCAGAAACTGAGAGAACATCAGATTTTTAAGTTCCTTAAACTGTCATGAAAAGCAAACAAATCTTAAGTTTGAAATTGTGATATTTCATCAAAATTGTCTCCTTCAAAAACTTCCTAAAAAATAAAGCGTTTGCAGTAACAAGGTTCTGTGGAAAAGAAAAAATTATTTGTGAAGCTGAAAAGCCTTGAATGACTCAGCAGTGACCATCAGTCACATCAAAAAAATTCTACAACTGTCCAGTGAACTGCAGGCTGTTTTTTTTCCTTCTTTTTTTAATGATTCATCGCATCTAGGGACATATTTGAGTTCCCCCTACTTCTAGCCATGTTTGCACTGTTTTCATCTATGTGCAGAACTTTATGTTGCAGTGAAAAATGAGCCCAAACTGCTTAGAATTTGGACTTTTAACTAAACTAAAGAGCCAGAATTAGACTTGAGGATATTTATCAGACAGCTGTTTTCAACCACAGAATGTTTTTTTTCCCGCATTTGTGAAGACTTTAATTTGAAAAATGTGTCAGAATCACATCTTAATGCGACTACTTGTCTGAACTTTATTAGAACTTTACTCAAAATGTGTTTAAAACCTGCTTTGGGCAGATCATAATCATTACACATTAAAATATCAGATGGTGTGAAATAAATAATGTAGGTTCCTCCTGCAAAGCAATGAAATAACAAACAGCACAGAGTCCAATAAGACCAAATGTTCAGGTGCATTTTAGATAATAATACTAAACAATAAGTTGAGCATCACCCTCAGGGCAGGATCTGCTTCACTTTGCTCTCTCTGATCCACTTCCTTCCTCAGACCCTCCAACGGCGGTCAGGACTGTCCAGGAGTCAACTACGAGTATCAGCTGTGCAACACGGACGACTGCCCGAAGCACTTTGAGGACTTCAGAGCTCAGCAGTGTCAGCTACGCAACTCCCACTTCGAGTTCCAGAATACCAAACACCACTGGCTGCCCTACGAGCATCCCGACGGTGAGCCGCCGTCCACAGTGTCCACGGATTGGGTCTTTTTTCTTTATTAATGCCTCAGAAGAACAAGGAGGGTGGAGATGTAGACTCAGGCAGAGCTGCACAAAGATACTGTATATTTAAAACAGGGGTGCTCTCAGCAGCATTTGCAAGTCTGTCTGGCTTTATGTCATGTTTTCCTTTTATAGTCACTGTGAAAAGAAAATTCTGAAAGAAAATAGGGTGAAAATATGACGGCAAGGGAGCCAGAAAAAAGGTCGAATAAGGTCGTGTTCAACAATGTTAAAAGTGAAGAAAATAGGAGCAAATATTTGTAAAATAATGACATTTTTAGCTCATTTTATTTGTAAAAGTATAGATGCTTTTTGTTTATTTGTTTGTTTTAAAGTTAACATGTAAATTAATATTTTTTTGCAAAATATTATCTGTACTTTAACACAACAGAGCAAACCAGAACAATAATAGATTTTTTATTTTTTTATTTTTTTATTTTTAGGCCTTAATATACATAATTCATCTGTCAAATTATGATGACATAATTTGCTGATTTAAATACACTATAAAATAATGTAATTTTACAGTCGAACGCTGTAAAAGAACAAATCACCGTATGTAAAAATACATTTTTTTAAAATACCATTTTTGATGTGGACATTATTTCCCATTTTGGCCTTTTAGACCCATTTTCAGTCTTTAATATACACATTTTTTCTGTCAAATAAAAGCTAATATCTGTAAAATAATCAAAGTTTTGCTGATTTAAATGTAATAATAAACTGGTGTAGATTTTCACAGATTTTTAATATGGACATTATTTACAGTTTTCTGTACACGTAAACATGTCAATTAATACCAATTTATTTGATTTTATGAGTTATTATCTGTTGTTGACAAAACAGGGAAAATCACTAACGTAGCAGTAAGTTGGCCAAAAAATTTAAAGTTAAATGAAAATGAATGAAAAATACTTTATTTATCCCAGAAGGGAAATTCAATATTGTAAAAGCTCACTTTTTTTTTTTAAATCAATATAACATATATTTTATACAACAATAATAATAATCATTCAGTCAGTCAGATTTGTTTTTCAAGGTGATGATGATATGTTCTATTGTGTTTGCTTTCTCTTCTCCTGTTTTATAAATGCTCTCAGCACTGTGCTGGTGTTCACAATTTAAAGCCATCCAACCTCACAATCTGCACTTTTGTTGATTAATCACTAATGTGTATTCACAAAAGCTGCATATTTAAATCTCTATTTCCTATCAGCCGCTGCTTTTATCCGGTTACACTCTGCAGGGAAGTTTGCTGCTAATTGCACCTAAATTGATTTTGATTTCCAAAGTCAGTCATGCAGGGAAAGAAGCAGGAGAATCCATTGAGGAGCTGCAGGGAGGCGAGACGGTGAAGTGGGAACTCGTTGTTCTGTGGAAAGTAAAGAGTCTGCAGCACAATCTGACAGTAAAGTACACGAGGACTTCCAAGTAGTTTCATACATGAGTCACATTTAGGAGTGAGAGTTTATTATTCGAGGGGGATTCACTGATATCTTCTAACATGTTTGAAGGTAAAAACAGCAAATTTAAAAGTCTTTGGAAACCGTTGATGTAA
>NW_007578022.1:393836-414771 GCF_000690725.1 Stegastes partitus
CTGTTCATTCTTAATTATTCCATCGTCGTCTTGCAGCCAACAAGAGATGCCACCTGTACTGTCAGTCCAAGGAGACGGGAGACGTGGCCTACATGAAGCTCCTGGTGCATGATGGGACGCGATGCTCCTACAAAGACGCCTACAGTATCTGCGTGCGAGGAGAATGTGTGGTAAGGACGTGTTCAGACTACCAGATTTCGACGCGTTGCATCAGGTTACCGGCGGCACCACCAGCTGTGGGCCGATAAATCCTGAAAACGTTGAAGGAATTCATTAAATTGCACAAACAGCATCAAGTTGACTGGATCTTACTCACTGCTGCTTGTAAGGAGGCTTCACGGTGATGTTTGGATTCATTACTGCCAATTTGTTCTGAGATTTCTGCCAGCAGCAGCTAACAAAGATTCAGTTCACAGCAGCATACAGGTGAGTAGCTACGTTGGTCAACCCATCCCAGCTGACCAAAGTTTGAAAAAGTTCACGCTTGACCATCACATATTTGTAATCTAGTTTTTTTTTTTTCCTGTGCATGCGTATGTAATTAAGTAAAACAAGTTAAATCTTTGAATACTGCATTAAAAAAATCCTTAAAGAAGATGTGCTCATGTCGATATTTGCGACTTTTTATGTGTGTTTCAAGTGCCAAGACTTGAGAACTAATGTAGCTGGAATCCTAAAATTTAGCAGACTCATTGATATGTGCATATAGTTTTCAGTGGTGAAGCCCTTTTTTATATACTGATATTCCACCAACTATAACATTTTTATTTTTCACCCTTAGAGACTGATTTTTTTTTTTTTGTCCTTTGATTGGCACTAATAGGAGTTTAAAAAATGCAGGGTCTGCGGCCAGTCAAAAGCATACTTTATGAGGAAAAAAAGTGTTTAAATTACCTTTTATGGCTAATATTAGAATAATGATTTAGCAGGTATGATAGGTGGAAGAGTTTGTAATGCTGTTACTGAGCAAAAAGAACAATTGATGAAAAGTGGTACCATAAGTAGACAGAAACATTACATTTCTTGACCAAATTTGCGCCATCATATAACTGGTTTGTGTAACTCTATCAAAACAAGGTTGTACCTTTAAACACCATCTGTACTTATGAATGAGTCTGCCAAATGTCAGGAGTCTAACTACATTCTTTCTTAAGTTATGGCACAGATTGGTGCAAAGAAAATGGTGCAAAAATCTACATGACCCCACCTTCGTTAAGAATATTTAACTCATAAACTAATGTTACCTTTGATTTCACACATGGTTAATTTAATCAATATTCACCACTTTTAAAAAAAAAACATTGAAGATGGTCAGATGGTGATTTAAGGTGGAATGATCCACTGTTGTTCCTTTTGCAGCCTTTATTCATCCAGATTAGCAGCTTTTCCGCAACGTTTGATCAGTTTAGGTGAAGCAGCTGCAAGCATTTAGTCGCAGTGTAGTAGGTTAAAACCAACTAGTTTTGGGGGACATTGGAAAATTAGAAACAATGAGACAGCTTTTGTGGCATGCCCAGGGTCAAACTGGACACCACTGAGCTAAAGCATCACTTTCAGATTCCCTCAGTGTCTCCAAGTGAGGTGATGCCTCTTGTGGCCAAATGACAACTTAACTATCCTCCAGCTCCACATTCAGCCTGCTAACACCAGTTTATGTCCACTCAGCTCTGATTAAAGCTGCTGTGAAAACGCTGGACGCTCCTCGTCAAACTGAGTTCTGACTGTTTCCGTTCCCTTCGGCCAAAAATCAATCGCAGCTCATCTCGTCTTTTTTTCTGTCTCCAGAAAGTCGGCTGCGACAGAGAGATCGGCTCAAACAAAGTCGAGGACAAGTGCGGGGTTTGCGGTGGAGACAACTCGCACTGCCGCACCGTCAAAGGAACCTTCACCAGAACGCCGAAGAAAGCCGGTAAGAACACGTGGAACCGATGCTAACACCATAGCTGCTAATGGGTTGGACGTTTTCTCTTTGTGTTTTTTCATCTCCAGTTTGTTCCTGAATGACTAACATGTTTATTTCTTTCATGTTTTGGTCCACGAATATATGTCATTTATTGTTATTTTACATTCTTTTTGCAGATGCTTTTGTATGAAGCGACACATAAATGCATTAGAGTGCATTATCACCCCTTTGTCTCACCCAGTGGTTCACACTAATGGGATAAGGCTGGTGTTATTCTGTGTTTTCTATACTGTCACACCATCTCTTGTCCTGTTTCCTCCTTCTGTTTGCAGTGTTCAGCCCCAAACAAACACAAAACTTTAGAAAACAGCTTCATAATTGACTTTCACAGCTGGGCACTGTAGTTTTTTTAATTATCATCACAGAAACTGGGGTAAACTGTGTTTTTGTTGGGAATTATGTTCTCAGCTGCAGATTAAACCACATTTGGTGCATTAGGGAGCGTTTACAGTTTGAATAGTTGATCCACAACTCCTGCTTTACATACGTATGCAACACTTAGTAGATCGTTTTGTGTTCGTCTCTTCCCCTTTTGGTTTGGAGTCAGCTAAAGAAAGTGTCAGGCAGCTAAAACTGGACTTCCTCTTTAGCCAGTCGATGGGGGAAAGAGAAGGCTGCATGACTTTTCTAGATGAACTGAATGGACCACAGTGCAGTGAGGGACCTCTATCTGCAGCCTTATTACACTTAATGCATTCTAGATAATCGCAAGAAGCTAATGTTAAGGTTAAATCATTTGAACCCACTTGTTCTTAACTGAAATGATTAGAAAAGACTCGGACCAGCCGCCCATATTCATATGATTTCTGGTAATAGAACTGCATCAACTGGTGATTCTGTTTCAAGAACTATGGAGAAACATAACCAGACACATTGAGCTGCTACTGTTGAGCTGTGATGCACAAACTGATGTTTGCAAAGTTTACACCCAACTTTTTGACCAGTTTGAGGAAAATGCAACCACACTGACAACTTATTTGACATGGTGTTGACTTTAAGTAAACAATAAGTGAACTAGAACTTGCAGTTTCCGTAAGGTTTGGGTGAGTTTAAAGTTTTGAAAACAAGGAGGTGTTCATGGGTTGTCTGCTCCTCCTGCTGGCACAAATATTGGATTTATCCCAGAACTCTATTGAAGACTGATGTGAAGTAACGCTGGCGATAGTCTGGCCAAAGAGAATTTGGTCTAATGAGAGCATAGCGACAAATCATTTGACCTGGATGCTGCAGCTGTACTTTTTATTGGATTTGGTGGCACTCAGAAAAACAGAATAATTCCAGCCTCATCCGTAAACACTGAATTATCGTTGTCTAATGGCTTCCTGTTTCAACAGATCCCAAGGAGATGTGATACGCTTCTAATTAGCCACTTGTTTTTTAGTTTGCTTAACTCACGGCTACGTCTATTTACCAACGTGAGCCAAGTATCATAGCTGGCTGAGGCTCCATGTTCCTTTAATGGTTGAATTCTTGGCTGATTCTTGAGGCGTCTCTATACCCTGTACGGTGAAGGTCACATGACAGATGAGGAGGAATACTTGGAGGATTAGTTAGGATGCCTGTTTTCGTCTTATAATTTTTCCTTTGAATTATTCCATGAAGGTGCAGAGGCCTCCACTGACTCTGTTCAGAATGAATGTCAGAAATATCAGCTGCTGAGCAGAGTGAAGCATAATTCTAAAGCAGCTAAAAGACACTCTGCAATCTGCTAGAGTGTCTGTAAGTATACGCTGCCGGTGAAATCCTACATTGAAAGCATGTGATTTGAAATTACGTGTGGAGTGCAGCTTCCGTCTGCCTCAACTTTGATGAGGGTATACCATCCGTTAAGCACTGATGAAAAAAGCAAAGTGCTTCAAACAGAATTTGATTAGCTGCCACACTTTATTAAGCATTTTTAGCTCCTTAGTGGTTTTTGTACATTTGTTTGGCCTTTTTAACATCCGTATCCGACTAAATTGTATGTAAAGTGCAGTTTTCCTCTGCTTCAATAACTTTGATTAGAGTATGTCATCTTTTATGCACAGATTCTAAAAGCAAAGTGCTAAAACCGTTGATTAGCGACAATTAACATCCTTTGTTATATCGTTAGTGGCTTTTTCAGCCTTTTTTTTGAACATTTGTTTGGCCATTTTCAACACCCAGAGCCGACCCTACTAACCAAGAAGCATCCTCGCTCTGCAGAGAACTAATTCTGATTCAGTCTCAAACTGCACTTAAAGTAAAAGTGCCAGGTTGTGGCATCCGGCAGAAACATTTCAAATATCTCAGGTTTGTGTGGTGAATCGCTGAGCTCAGATGAGGGATCTAACCACTTACATTTTCCTGAAAAGTGAGATAGTGATGGAGCTGGCGTTTGACTCGTACAGCTGGAAGAAAAATTCACCATCCTGACTGATGTAAACATGCAGTCAAACACTGAGAAATGATTGCACCAATGTCACTCCCGTTAAACAGTAAATACGAATAAAGTTTAGATATTTGCCTAGACGCCAGCACTGATGTTATTAACTGTACGAGCTGCAAGCGTAAAGCAAAGTGCAAACTGCTTTGTCTGAGCAGCAGCGCCTCGAAATGAAGAAGGAAGCCTGCATGGGGTTTCTTGCCGCAGTGCCGTTATCTCTTTGAAGGGGCTCTGAAACTAAAGCTGCATTTCACTTCCACCCTGCATACTAATTCTGCAGGTTTTCAGTGAACTCTTAGGTTCAGGCTTTACCTTAAAAACACAAGTTTGAAAAGCAGCTCTGAACTCAAGGTCCACTTCACAGGTTTAATTGTGGAGCTTTTAGCTACATTTTGCATTTGTTTACTTTGCATTTGTCCCTCGTGGGTGGACGGAAATGTGACCCAAGTAAGGAACAGGTGGAAGAAGGCAACTTTTTGAATATGTTTTGAAAAGGTGACTATAGCCACGGGGAGAAAACTAAAATACATTCCATGTAGAAGTTGGGACACTTACAGAAAGATCCAGGAAACAACACAGAAAATCTTTAGCTTTTTTGCTAAGTTTATTTACAGTTATTGTGAATTAAATTTGAGTATGAAAGTCAGTTGACAGCGCAGTGTGTGATTAGTATGTTGTGTGGAACTGAAACTCGATCTGTGAAACACTGTAAAGATTCATTGCAGTTTTTATCTGTGGATCTCCAATTACCAGTTTTTTTTTCTTTCTTTTTTAAGTAATTATTGCGCACAACAACACAAAAAACAGTGGGGCTTGTTATAAAGTTGATGTCGGAGATCAAAAATCTTAGAGTGCATAATTACTAGAGTGTTTGACAAACCCATTATGGGCTTAGACTTCCAGACCAGTTGGTGTTACTGCAGAGGAAATTATGAAATGGGCAAAAGTATACGAGATGCGATCAAAAAGTCCTAGCCCTTATCAAATCAATCTCTTTGTGCAGCACTACTCTGCTCCCAGTGCTCCTGTAACACTGTTAATGCTCCCTGGAAGTCCTGTCATGGAAGAACATCAAGCACCGTCTCCGATGAGGATGTCGCCGGGAGCTAAATCTGGCAGATGGAGATTGACGATTGGTTTGTGGCCAACAAACATAATCCGTATGCCCCATGAGCTGCAGCAGTTTACAGCTGACTCTTGTCTGAGCAGCTCCGAATTCTTTTTCTGGAATTGGTTGCTTCCTTTAGTTTGGGGGGGAAATCGCTTCCTGAAGCAAAAGAGGTTGAATATCTCAGGATCTTGTTCACAACTGAAAGGAAAATGGAGCATGAGACTGACAGACGGATCGGCAAAGCACCACCAGTAACCAGTATTGCAGATGTCGCGGTGAAGGTGGAGCTAAGCCCAAAGACACATCTCTTGAATTACCAACTGATCTTTGTTCCAACCCTCATCGATGGTCATGAGCTTTGGGTAGTAAAAAACGGATGAAATGAATGCAGTCTGCTGAGTGGCTGGGCTCGAGTCTTACTGATAGAGCAAGGAGTTCAGACATCTGGAGGGAGCTCTAGAAGAGTCGCTGTTCAGGTGGTTTTGGTGTCTGATCAGGTTGCCTTTAGGGGGTTTTCCAAGCAGCAAACCTCAGGGCAGATCTAGAAATCAATTTGTATTAGATTAGTTTCTTTATTGTCATTGTATAAACAAAACGAGATTTAACTGCACCATGCTCAGCTAATGTATTAAAAGTAGAAAACTGTTAAAAGTGGAAAATATGAAGTAGAAATATATTAAAAGAAGTAATGCATAGCACACATCAGCTGTTGGCTACACTGCCATCGTATGGATTGCAGTCATTTCACTATCACACGTTTGTGTCCACAGTGAAGTGCTGTAATTTAAAGTTATTGCACTTATTGATGGAGGGATTACATATCTCATCTGGCCTGGGAACGCCTTCAGATCATTCAGGAGGAACAGGAGCATGTTGTTGGGGAGAGGAACATTTGGGAAAGCAGAAGATAATGGACAGATGGATGGATAATCCACAGTGCAATTGGAGCACCCACATCGCACCATGTTTGCACCGAATGTTCGCCCTTCGTCACCTCAGGATGTTACAGTAGAAGCTGGCAGACCGACTCTGGAGGAATGGTTCATGCTAAATGAGGTGCATGTTCTGGTGGTTCGTTTCAACCTGATGCTCCTTGTCCGGCTTTGGAAACTGCAGCTCTTCAGCTCTTTGGAAACTACTGTTTCTTCTCTTGGTGGTAGCCGCAGACCCACCTCTAAACACCAGCAATGATCCTCAACATGAAGGCTGGATCATCCCAACTCCTGACTGACGGATGTTTTTCTTCTCTGCTCCAGCTCCATGGTGAAATCAAGAACGTGGATCTATCGGTGGTCACAGGTTACCATATTGAATGCAAGATGTCACGAGGCATTTAATCTCTGTTGCTGCAACACAAACAGCCGCTGAACTATTTGATCGCACCTCGTACTGAAATCATCATTATTGTTCCTCGTAATTAACATTGATAAAAATCTGTTAATATTATTGACATTTTTTGTAAATGACAAAGCAGCCCTGTTGTAATGTCGTACTGGTCACAGAGTTGTTGACGAGAATGCGACGGCCTCCCGCAGAGCTCCGTGTTGTTTCCTGCTCGATCGCGTGTTAAATTTGCATTTGTAGCCGGTAAATGAGTCCGTATGGAGCTCGCAGAGCGACATCGAGGTGTGCTGAGAGTCTGACAGCTGCCTCAGCCGTCACTCTGAGCGAACAGTCGGGTTCTTTTAAACGCAGACTCTGACTAATTAAGAGCAAAAGCGATTAAGTCCCTTTATTTATTTATTTAATACACTCAGTTCAATGTTGTGAAAGTTGATTAACACTTCATGCCTAGCCCTTTCATATAAACTTTTTTTTTTTTAATTTAAGTTGCTTCGTTCAGGTTATCTTGCCTCTGCAGCCAAACAGGGCTCGCACACAGGAAGCACAACTCGGTCCACTGAAGCTCTGCTTTCTAAAACATCTTCCCTCTGTGCAGAATTAAGCTGAAGGATTGAGTGCTTGATTTCTTCTTTTTTTTGTGTGTGTGAAAAATGTGTCCTCACAGTAATGGCAAGCATGAAGAGAATAACTTGAATGAATGACGGATCCACTCGCTCAGACGGTTTCATGACGCCTTCAACAGCCCGTCCTCGATTCCAGCATCAAGAGCCATGAATACTTTATTATTGAATTTCATTTAAGAGAAATGATGCTGTGGCTTCAATACAGAGAGCTTCAGAGAAAATGGACTTCGCCATGACGGCTTCATCAAACCGTCTGAGGATGTACTTTGTTATAACTGTGATCGATCCTCTTCACTTCCTCACTCTCGATTAACCGCTCACCTTTTTTAACAGGGAAACAGTTAAGCAAGAGAGCCCAAAAAGAAACCCCTTTGTTGGAGAACACAATATGCAAGTATCCAACCTTTGGCTCCGTAGCGGCTTGTAGTGCAGATGGATGACTAACACTGTAGAGATCTGGAGACGCGAGTCACACAAGCTGCTGTTTCCTTCTGTTACTAATGAAGTGTGTGTTTAGGTCGTATCTGTCACGGGGCTCGTAACACAACCGAGTCTCTAGAGCTGTCTGTGAAGAGTTCTTATTTATGATGCGTGCTTTGTCGGCCTAACAAACTAACTTAGATGAAAATGTGACATTAAACAAACCTGCAGACCTTTGGAAACAATCTGGGATGTTGTTGGCCATTTACAGGAGGATTTATGCCACACTGAGGCTCTCTTCGGCCCTACGATCCACCTCCGAGGGGTCATTTCTAGACAACAAGTTTGCTCTTTCAGTCTGCAGGGAGCTGTGTAATCAAATCATGATTTCTACTGAGCAGCATGTGGTTCATAAATTGGCTGCCGTCAGAGGATGCTCTAGTAAAAGCGAGACATCATTTCTTATTTTCTTTTTTTTTGTGCCATTTTTCCCTGAAGTAAGAATGCAATTTAAAGCCCTCAATACACATCCTCCGCCACCTGTCGTAGCCTTGCGTGGACCCTGCGACGGTGAGCGCCAGACGCATTAATAATCACCTCGCCGCTCCGCTGTGACTGCGTCAGGAGTGTCGGCGCCGCCTGTCAAATGTGAGGCCGAGTAATTACACCGCCGCAGTTCACTGCTGGTGATTGGCAAGTGCCACCCCGCCAGCAAAACAAAAAAAAAAGAACAAAATAAAAATGGTTTGCTTCCTCATCCAGCGTGAATTCCTCTGGTCCCTGCTACGCTAATTAAATGTGCCTCCACTGTTGGTGATGTTGTTGACAAAGAGAGACACTGTAATACTGACTAACTGATTTATTTCATTTTCAAGGGAAGACCAGAGGAGCCTTCTTTTTGCCCAAAGGAGCTCGAAATGTGTTTTTAAATGAAACCGAGGACTCTAGAAATGTGCTTGGTGAGTGACGGTAGGTTTGTGAGCGGTGGACATCCCTGGCAGAAGGCGACTTTGCTGAGCCGTAGTCGTGCTTTATTGAAACGTGGCTGAAGGCTGTTTTCATTCTCATCCCGTGTGCGCATCAATCAGCGTGAGTAGAAATGACAGTAAATGCTGACACGGATGTGAATGAACACTTTTGTGGCCTGTTTCAATAAAACTTTTACCTGCAGCGAGGAGGAGAGCCGACGTAGTGTTTTCTTCTTTAACGTCTTCAAACTTTGTAGAGCAAAGTGAGCTAAAAAAAAAAAGCCAAAAAGCTTCTGAAACTGGCGTGATGTCCACCTCCACAAACACTCAGAATGTTCCTGTATCTGCTCAACTTACCTGTCTCGTCTCTGTCTCATCTTTTTCTAACCGCCCTCCTGCTTCTGCTGCTGCTGCTGCTACAAACTTGGCAAAAGGTTACCTTAAGATGTTTCTCATTCCTCCTGGAAGTAGACATGTGATCATCCAAGAACATGAGGCCTCCCCTCAAATTCTTGGTAAGTTGTCGACTCCCCACCACGAACACATGTGAAATCAGAAAATAGCTCCTCGCCGTCCTCCTCATGCTTCCCAGGAAGGCTAATGAGAACATATTCTGTACACTCGTAGATTATAGACGCTGTATAATTTGTTCCTTATCGCCTCCCTGACTAAGAAAATTAGTCTTCTTATTGCACATTCATTATTCATCAGTCTATTAAAGGGAGGTCGTAGATTAGTGGGTTCTCTCCTCTGCAAAAGTAGGATGATGCATTTTCTTTTGTCATATTTTTCCAGCTGAATTTACAGACACATGTAGAACAAACTGGCTTTATTCATGACTTCAAAACAGAATATAGAATGAAAAAAGCATGATGTCTGACTGACAGTCACTTTAATTTCTCACCTCAGTCTCATTACGTCTGCCTTTGCTATTCTAGTCTCATTTTAACTGACTTATTTTTATTTGGAGTGATGTCTCGTACTTACATCATGTTGCTTTTCTGTGCATTTATTTTGATGTTATTGTGTTTTTTCTGAGCAATATCTTGCACAAGAATCCCCTTCGAGATTGATAAAGCTCTGCCTTATCTTAAATATATTCATGTTTTAGTATAATCTCTGCAGGATTGAGTTAGAACGGAGGTTTCCCACCACAACCATAGTGGAACACTGACAACAACATGAGCTGTTTGTGCAAATTCCCAATTTTGGCATATGTTTTAGTATCCATAGAAACAGCCGTAGTGGTTTGACTGGACTGCAAAATGTCAGAGTTTTGCAAAGGAGAAGCCAGCGACTGTCTGCAGTGTCTGACTGGTTGTCACCGCTGGTTTATTTAAACGACAACGAGCTGCTCTCCATTGCAGAAACTTGCAGGATGTTTTAGGGCAGCCTGAAGCTTTGTGCAAGTTTCAACTGCAAGAAAAACCTGTCTAGAACCTCTTTAGGGGCCATTTTCAGGAGAGATGAAGTACCACTTCAGGTCAGGTAGGAGAAAGACGCTCTGCAGGTCTCGATGCTGATTTTGAGAGGACGACATGTACCGTTTAGTTTCCTTCCTGTTCGTATTCTCATTAAGTAGCATTCTTCTCCTCCCAAGCATCACCATCAGCAAAATATAGTTCATCATGTAGGCTACACAGCAAGTTCAGTCACGACGATTCCTCATCGTTTATAGTTTACGTCGTTGCTGAAGGTTTCTGATCCTGTACTGAAACAAAACTGGACTGTTCCTATAAACATTCCCCAAGTTCCTGCAGTGGAAGACCGCCGAATCATTCCTAAATAAGCTGATCTCAATGTCTGTTGAGCTACAAAATGCTCTATAAAATATTAGAAACTGCATTTTTCCAGACCCCCAGGTGGTATCTTTAAATTGCTGGTTTCAGAGTTTGCAGTCCAAAACTCCAGAAATATTCAGTTTACTACAAGAGTACACCAAGAAACGGAGAAAGTCCATCCATCCATCCATCCATCCATCCATCCATCCATCCCTCCATCCATCCATCCATCCATCCATCCATCCATCCATCATCCATCCATCCATCCATCCATCCATCCATCATCCATCCATCCATCCATCCATCCATCCATCATCCATCCATCCATCCATCCATCCATCCATCCATCCATCCATCCATCCATACATGCATCCATCCATACATGCATCCATCCATCCATCCATCCATCCATCCATCCATCCATTATCTACACACAGCTTCTCACATTTGAAAAGATGAATTCACCACATGTTTGGCATTTTTACTTGGAAAACCGAATCAAGATTAGTTTTCTATGAATAGAATAATTAATAAAGTTATTGCAGCTCCCAACTAAACAGTTATCATTGAAACCATGACAACAAAAGTCCTCTTTTTTTGTCCTGGATTTGTCTGAGCTTGCGAGCTAAAAAACTGAGTATATATATAATATGGCATAAAATCAAAACAATGAGCTGAAGTGGGTTAAAAAATAATGCCAATGTCAATGTTAATACGTAAAACGTTGTCATGTGACGGTAGAGGTGGTTGTTTTGGCCACAAGATAGTAGAAAAATAATAACTAAAGCTAAAATGCTGGACATTTTTATTTTTACAATGCTGATTAAGCCTGTTGACACCACTTGAATTTCTCCGTATTTTGCAATTTAATAGAGTTTTGAATCTACTTTCTGCAGTCATGTAATGCATTTTACATCAACCAGCAATCGTTAGTGTGCAACAGCTCAACTAGGAATATGTTGGAGCCTGTGTTGAAAAACATAGGAAGCATCCAAGAAAAGTTTGTGATATTCCAGATGAAATAAGCTAAGAAATCAGAGGAAGGACTTAAAAAGAAAATGATCAAGAGCTTCAAAAGTGTAATTACTGACCCTGCCAGATGGGGGAGACAAAAGTTCTTCAGTGTTCAGTGAAAGGGGCTTTTAAATGAACAGGTACAACTTATCAGTGACGAGCACGCTAAATTAAATGAGCTGTTAAAGTGCTCAATTCAGAGAAACAGACAAGTTGTTTGTTCGCTGTAAACAGAAAGCATCTCTTATGTCAGGCAGATGATTAAAGAGGAGTCTCATCTTTTTGTTTCTCGTTCTGTGACTGGTCCTAGGAAAGTATGAGTTATTTAGCATCTGCCAGGTGAAGCGGGTCAGCATCGATCTCCCCAGCCAGAGGCGCTGTGGTTTTCAAAAGAACTTGGGAAGATTAGCATTTGCGGTTAAAGTTATTTGTCTGACGCTCCCGTCCTGTGAAACGGTAAGAAGAGAAGAGAGGAGGAAAAACTGAAGTGCAGCAAGTCTTTGAGGTAAAATTGAGGATAAATGGCAAAGAAAATCTGTCTTATCTTACTTTGAAGCTTTATAGCATGAAGGGAATTACTTGTAAATGTGTGGTAAAGAAATAAGGTAAAAGCAACACCTCTGCATGAAAGATCATCTTTTATAGATATTACGGTCGTCATCAGGCGTAAAGATGTTCTGTGGTGGGGGGTGAAATGTGACAAACATACTTAGACGTGACAAAACTCTGGGAATTTTCTGTGTTGCTTCATCTAGTCTCAAGCTTGCAGTAAATAAGCCTTTACAGGCACAAAAAATCTGTCAAGTGTGACTAAACACCACCAGTGTGTTGTCCCTGACAGTCTGTCGGTGTGTCTCCAGGTAGATATGAAGTCATTCACTTTAAAACTGACTTCGTTCACTCTTTTTCAAACGAGGTAATTTTAGGTCAAACCCCTGTGTCAGTGAGCTGAAGTAGCTAAGCAGAGACGAGAGGCTTCTCTGTGCAAAACAAATGCATGTGAGGCGTTTTAGGAGCACCGATAGTTTGCATATTTTGCGGACATCTGTAAATTTTAGCTTAAAAAAATAACCCAGGTTACAATTTCACTCTCTGAACTGAAGATGCACATTTTTAGCCTGTTGGAAACTCTAACATTTGATTACTTGGCCAACATTATACATTGTGCTTATTGCAAAGAGTGTGGCCAATGCATGGATGTACACTGAGAACTGATTGGGGCAAAGGACGAAAGAAACCGAGGCAAAGGAAGGAAGACGACAGGAAACAAGCAAGGAGAGAGATCTTTACAAAACAAAACAGGAAGTAACTTAACACAACTCCAGAGAATGACACAAGCAGCAGCAAACCGAAGCAGCGAGGAACCAAAAATGATAATAACATTTACAACTAATATTGCCTAAAACTGCACACTTATTCCTGTTTACAATCCTTAAGATAGAAAGTGTATTTGAACAGTCAAAAAAAAACAAAAAAAACCCCACCATGTTTCAAATCTAGTATCACCAGAAGGTGCGGTGAAAAGTTTTAGGTGCACCTAAATTAAAAAGTAAAAAGCTCAACTGGAGTTAAACAGACTTTATAGAAGAAACTCAAGATGGTTTAAGGGAGGAGTGCAGGAAGCCGGTGAGCAGCATCTTTAAACAGAGGAGATCATCTATATCCTCACTTACAACACAGTCCTGACGTCCCTCCACAGGCAGCTTCACCGCCGTTAACATGATGACTCAGAGAATAAAAACCCAGAACTCCCCTTCAGACATTGCATCTGACCAACATTCTTGGATGAAATGTTTCAAGAGGTCCAGTTGCCTTCTACTTAGTCACAAGTGCCCGAAAGAAGAATCCGCCCTCACAAACTCTTGAGATGCCGACCCCCGTCCCTGACGCTCGACTCCAACTTGAGGAGAAATTCAAATTTAATCAGAGCTGCTGAGCTGTGATTGGACGCTCAGTTTGGTCTTTGTCGTGCTGAACTGTTAGATTTGTGTATTTTCTGCTTTTTGAGTTGCCTCACAAGCTAGTTTTATAAACATCAGCAGATTTGCTCCAAAGGGCTTTAATTAGTGTAGAATTTAGAAAAAAAATTATAATAAATGTTTCTTCCTTATAAGTAAAAGCAGCAATAATCGACCTTGCTTGTACGGTATAAGGGATTATGTCTGCCCAAAGCTGTCGAGGTTGTCTTGTTTGGGAATTATTATGTTTAATTGATTATTGATATAGTTTCGTAATTATAATATGATCTAAAACTGGTGGATTCAGTTCAGTTTAATTCAATTCAGTCGTTTGTTGTCATTGTCATAACAACACGGTTATAAATAGCAACGAGACAGCACTTGAGCATCTTAATACTGTCATAATAAAAGAAAACAAAGTGCAAAAGTGTCCCCCAAGATATCAAAAATAGGTTTAAAACAATGTGTACTGTGTACTATTTAGCACAGCAAGACAACAAACACCACACAAGAAAACAGCAGAGTATGTTGGACGCTGTAATCTTCAACTCTGCCACCATATTTGTTAATCCACCGCCAAGATCTGGTGACAATCACCATATCTGATGTGATCTACATTAGCTTCAGCGTGGTGCACTCCGATGCCTGATCACACGATGTTGATCTTCACTGATTAGGGTGAAAATGATGACGTCAGAGGCTCAGGATAATTAATCATCTCTTCAATCAATCAGGGAAACTCAATCAGACATTAGAGCGAGTATTTCTCATCTGGATTGGCATGCGCCGGAGAGGCACAGAATCTGATTTCATGTGTAATAAGGAGGATTATTAATACAGGACAGACAAAGGAAAGTTGATTTATGAGCCGCAAATGAGGCTGAAACGTGAAATTTCTAACCTTCATCTATGAAATACGTTAAGCTGCTGGTGTTTTCAGTTTCAAAATAACGCTCAATAACTTTATGTTATTGAGCTAAATTAGCTGTGAAAGCTGTGATGATATAAACAACCTCACCCTGAAACTGACATCAGGTAACGATGAAAACATCCTAAATTAAAAAGTTTTATAGAGTCACTAGTTCTATAAAGCGAACCTTCAGTAACCCAACAATGCAGCGCCTTTGCAGCAATTCATCACTGCTTTAGTCTTTTTTTTTATGCATTACTTTGTCTCTATAGAGCTATTTGTTGACATTAAGAACATCTCAGAACGTCACCTTGAATGAAGGAATAAAAAAATCTTGCATTAAAATCAACACTGATGTTTTACACTCTGGTGTTTTTGAGTCTCTGGGAGCTTTTGTGAACGTCCCGGTAATCCTTGGCCGAGAACGTCACAGCATAATGAGCTTTACAACTGTGGTCGCTGCTGATAAGCATTTTCATTAACGATGCATACGTCGCGTAAAAAGAGCGTTTTGTTCTGCCACAGCGGTTTGTCATGTTTAGGACCGTGGCCCCCGCATTGACGAGCGGCCTCAAACCATTCATGTGTATTATTTCAGACGCACACTAAATCCTTCAAATTGAGATAAAGCGTGAAAAAAACACGTAAGCAGAAAATATGTGAGCGTATTCTATAACGGAAATCTATTTCCCAGGCTTTAGAATTAAGCGGCAAAATACGTCTTTTGTCCCTGGAGCAGCGGATCTGTAGCAGCATTACAGCGTCATTCATCTCCGTCTTCCTAAACCACTGTTACAGATAATAAAAAATACATCTGTTTAATGGTTAATAGTGGTGTAATGGACCGCAGCTGATCTGTTGGGCCGTATAAATCAAGCTTTATGGTTCAGCACACATTTAGACTTCAAAGTTCCATTACAAAGTTCAATCAATCAATCAGACTCTGTCTATAAAGCACCGCTCATACAAATATAATGCAACACAAAGTGCTTAACAACCAATGAAATGAAATAACATAAATAAATAAATAGAATGCATGTTATTCAGATGCAAATAGACAGTGGAATGGTAAATGATCTGCACTTATGTAGTGCTTTTCTACCGTAGTGGTACTCAGAGCGCTTTACAATGTGTTCCTCATTCACCAATGGCAACAGAGCTGCCATGCAAGGTGCTGCCTGCCATTGGGACAGACCTCGGGTTCAGTGTCTTGCCCAAGGACACTTCGAATGTGGAAGGCCAACAACCTTGTGTTTAGAGGACAGCCGCTCTACCACCTGAGCCACATCCGCCCATTAGAGAAAAGAGGAAATCATAGAAACAGAACAAGAACATAGTCGTGACGTTGCACCGTAACACAGTAAAATGCAGTAAAACAAACATCCTCTACAAAGTCCAGTGAGCTAAAAGAATGTGACAGCCGGTAGCTTTTACAGATAAACAGACAAACAGACAAAATACCTCACTGAGGAATAACTCCCTAAAGAATGCACAGTTTTCTTGCGGATCTGAAATTTTCTCTGATCCGTGACTAATAAGCTGCGATCGAAGGCAAACCATGATCAGTTGCATCCCTAAAGGTTAAAGTTTGGTTATTTTTAGGCACAAAATTAATTTAGTTTAGATTTAAGGAGTTAAATTTACAACTGTGCATAGTATTTAAACACAGATTTTCCTTCTTTAACCTGTTGCCGTCTTTTAAATGCGTGTGTGCTTTATTTTGTGTGAATAATTTTACAGCAAAATAAATTTTAAAAAACCCAGATTCTAATTTCCTGTGCGTGTTCACATCCTTGACAAAAACAATTCCACAAAGCAGGTTGTGAAGGTTAGAAAAAAGCACAAATTCTGCTTAAAATCGCGACTTTGCGAAGATTAACTCATAAGCTTTGTTGTCATGGTTGCAAAAGTAAACACAAACAAACAGTGTGTTGTCGAGCTCCCCATCAATCCACTGGATGCTTTTCATGGTGCTAAATCATGCTTCATGTCTCCCACAAAGCCTTTATTCTCTGGAAGAAGTTTTAATTCAGGCTTTTTTAAGAACTTAGAGCAAGGAAAGGTCGTCTTATCCTGCATTAGATCCTCACTGAGAGGAGCTAAGATGTGAGAGAGGGAAGCAAAGAGACATCTTAGCTTAATGAGAAGCTCCTTATAACTAAATCTGACTGCTCTGGTCACAGTTGCTTCTGCCTCTGAAGATTTTTCCCAGTTAAATATTGCAACTTTTGCGAAATGCAATTTTTAGTTTCATCATCTCTTCATTCATGACTCATTTTTAGGGAATATCCTCATCATGTCTCTTTGTTTTCGCACAGACTAGCAAAAAGAAAATCACTTTGCATTTCAGTTCACAAACTGAGCAAGGGACAAATAAAATCTATTGAATTTTGAATCATGAACATACAGCATGTTTCATATCATCTCCATTAGCATACGTGGTGACCCAACATTCACATTAAGAGTAGTCGTGAAGGGAAACGTGTCCTCTCAATCCAGCTGTGAAGCCTCAGTTTGAATGTCTATGAGGTCAGTGAGCATCTTTAAGGTGCCTTTATTCTTTATTCTGAACAAAGCCTGCAGCTCTGCAAGGGGGGAAAAAATGGCCTTCAGTAGCCAAGTTTAGAAAAGAAACAGGACAAAAGTGAGCACTGACTTTTTTGTAAACATTTCACACAGTTTCTATCTGACTTTGGGTGGAAAACATTTCCTTTGAGACCGTCTGATCATCTCATAGTTGGACAAAAAAAGGCAAAAAAAACCCTGTTGTAGCATCAGAGTGTTTTTGAAAACAGCATCCATCCTTCCTCATGTCGCTGTCGTTATCTGTAACATGACATGTGATGATGGATCCTTGGAAAAGCCAATAATGTAATAACAGTCGATAAAAACGGCTGATAACGTAATAAGTTATTGGCCAAAAGATATTACGTTATTGGTTCAGGACTTTTATTCCGTTATCGGCCGTTATCACGTTATTGGCTTCTACGATCCTCTTCCACCTGAAGGAGCGATGCTAGCGTAGCATCCTGCTATTAGCGCCGCATTTCTCTCATTGTGTTTCGCATCAACTGCAATTAAAGATTTTCTTCATCAGGGGTTTGTATCCAGAAAAAAAAGCAGCACAGGTGTTAGAGATAAACAGCAGGTGTTTCATTAGAAAGACTCACCTGCTCAGATCTTTTTCTCTGGTGCAGACGCTTGATAAAAGTCTGATCATGTTTTAAATATGAATATTAGAGAACTTAATGCATCTGTTAAACCAAACAGACTGAGATTTTAATTCATGTTTTTAATAAGCAAATACTTTATTAGTTTAAAAAAAACAACAACAACTTATTCTGGCATTCTGCTCCATCACTTATTTATGAGTTTGAAATTCTTTCTTTGGTCTATACCTGGAACCAGACAGCACCAAGACAATAAATTATAAAGTATTCGTTGAAAATTGTAAGTGTTGCTGGTACAGTTATACACATATACACAGCGTGGTTTATTATCTGAACTATCTGAATATGTGTTTTTATCAGGACCATGAATGCAAATTGTTGTTTTTGTTTGTTTGTTTTTTGATCGTGGGAGTTTTTGAATAGCTGGTTTCTAAAATCTAATGATGCTTATATGACTTGATGATAAACTTTATTTTGACTTTTTGAACCTTATTATACAAAAACTATAAGCCATGTTTCAGTCAAACAGTTTGTTTTTAGTCGTTTTATGTAAAAACTGAGGAACAAATCTGTCCACACTGAATACGTTCATAATTATTTCTACAGAGCAGCCAGTGAATCATCCACAAACAAAAACTTTGACATTTTTAAAGGCCTTGAAAACTTTTTTTATTATTTTATGTGCGGTGTGTTTTTGTCCCTTATTTCTGTACTTTTGTGAAGTGCCGCAGTTAGAAAAAGACGATGTGACAATATCACGATTCAATCAGGATCAGCAGCATTAAAAAAAAAAAAAGAAAACAGAATATAAAAACAGTTATTTTGATTATCGTTAAATCTGATCAAACCACATGTACACACAGTCCTAATTATTAGTGTTAAACTCCTAATAAAGACGTTTGTTGCTCGTTTAGTCAGGACTATTGACCAATTTTTAGAGGCCAATTCTGTCAATTTTCTCAATATATATCTTATATATTTAAAACAATATATATATTATATGTTAAGATATTAACACAGATTATTAAAGCAGAGGTGCACAATATTGTATTTTTGCCAATTTCAGTCATGCTTTTATTTTCCAACTCATTCTGGCTGATTGACGATGCCGTTATATGGACATGTTGTTTCCCCAGAAAGCATCAGGTCTCTTCTGTAGTGGAATCAACGTCTTATTTCTACATTTATAGTGACACACAACATAACACATACATAACAATGCTTCTCAAATGTACACGTTGGTGAGCAAAACAAGAAAACTTCCTCAACTTACATTTAAAAGCTGCCGTATTTTATTTAAATATAACATTCTCCTACTAAACTGTAGACTTGATGCTTCTTTAATGACACTCGAGTCGACACAGTCCTGACAACAGCTATAAACACAGTGAATCTGACCCATTTTACAAGAGTTGTCCAAGCTCACATAGTCTTGTGCATTAGTCATCACATCTGCCTGTCAGTGTTTATTTATGGTTAAAAACTTGTATGAACAAATACTGAAAACGTCCCTATGTCTTTGTGCCTCCTTAGTTTAAACGTCAAGGAAGAACAAACGTAAGACTTACATAAGAAAAACAGCACCTTTAAAGTTTTTGTACTGCAGCATGAGAATTGTAGGAACTAAATGACAAAATAAATACGATTAAACTATTACAGAGTAAATACAAGCCAGTAAAGAAATAGTTTAGAATTTTAAGTAGTTGGAGAATTGTACAGGTTTTATTGTAAGTCAGAAATCTGAATATGCCTGCAGTGCATCAGGTTTGCTCCTAAATTAACATGCAGGACACACAAAAACGCTGCATACTATTTAATATTCCTATTACTGAGCATAAGAGTTTAAACTGAACTTCTGCACCAGAGGAAATGATCTGCGACAGGGAAAAGTGGGTTGATTTAGCAGCTTTTGATTATGATACATTCAGATGCAAAAAAAATGCATTAAGCGTCTGATAAACAATCCTGTTCTGTTCTGTTTTAGTACATTATAAGCTTGGCAGCGTGTTTCGTGTGAACTTGAAAACGAACCAGACATTGTAGTGTTTCAGTTTACTTCTGTGAGTCACCCGTCTGAGAACACTGATTTTTTTTCTCGTTGAATAATTCAGAAGATTTGTAACTAATGGAGTGAAGATATTTCAAGCTTTTGGCAGCGGCTCATGATAAATTACTGATTGCAGCAATCAAGAACCAGGCGACGGGGCATTACATCCTCAACGGCAAAGGAGAGGAGATCAAGTCCAGGAGCTTCATCGACTTGGGCGTGGAGTGGCATTACATCATCGAGGAGGACGTGGAGACGCTGCACACCGACGGACCTCTGCATGACCCCGTGGTGGTTCTGGTAATAACACTTTCCTCCTCTGTCACGCTCATATTTTAATTTGTCTAAAAGGCTGTTTGCCCGACAATGAGCGCTGTAATAAGGGAAACAGGTCAGCCATTCTGCCAAATCGCCCCAAATCCCGTCCCGCTCATTAATTTCCTCTCGCTGTCTGTTAGATTTTAATTAACTTGTGCAGTACCCGTTGAAAATGTGCTTGTTTCGGACCGGGCCAATTGGTTGGCTGCGGGACAGTTCAGTCTGTGTGTCGCTTCTTCAAGTGACAGAAGCTGCAGTGAGTGAGGAGCTTGTTTCCAGACTGCAGCGCTCGTTGGTTTCTGTCTAAAATGCTGCAACAGTTTGGATGATTAGGGTGGAGGTGTTGTCGCTGTGTCCATGTGTCCACTGGGTGCAGCCGCCTTTGCAATGCAGTGTAATAAACTACCTTAATCATTTAGCTGAGTTGCCATTTAACATCATGTTTCTGAAGAACTGCTCATCCAAACAACTCCATACTCAACACTGCACTTCCTTGGTTATCCAGTAACGTACTCACCAAATGTGAAGCAGATCGAATCAGCAATTGTCGAGAAAAGCCAATAACAGACACACACACACACACACACACACACACAAAGAGACTTCCTAACTGAGACTGATCCTGTCGTTCTGAACGAGCACTTTGTTCCCTTTTCCATTAAAAAACTGGCTCTCAAAACTTCCCTGTTTCACTCTTTAATAGGGCACAAATCAGAATTGCATGTTGTCATATCAACGAAAGGAATTTAGGATGTTTTTTTTCCCCATATTTTAGCACCAATATTGGTCTAAAAACAACACAAAGAAATGTAGTTTGCACACGAAAATCATAGAGCACCTTTGCGCTACAATTCCACATCTATGACAAACTGAAAAATCCATAAAAAGACAGAGTTAAGCCGCT
>NW_007578022.1:415627-423769 GCF_000690725.1 Stegastes partitus
TTATTTGGACAGTTTTAGTCTTGCTTTGTCTTCTACACAACTCAATGTACTGTCCATTCTCCAGTGTATTGAATCCTGTGGCTCTCTCTGTTGATGAAACCATGAAGAACATTAATATTAATCAGCATAATGTGACATCCAAATGACAGGACGCTGTCGCTTTTAGATCCAGCCAGCAAAGTTAGATGCACATTGTTAAAAAAAAGGGCTTTATTAGTTCTATTACTGTCGTTAGTGTCAGGAGACAACACCCAGAGATTAGAAAGTGTTTTAAGAAAACGTCTTTAACTTGCATGTTTAGACAGAGGTCTCAATCAAATTCAAACCTGACAGGCAGTCCGCGGTACGCATTTGGTTTAATACTCTCACTTTTCAAGTTGGAACTTTCTGAACTTGTGGCTTTTTCACTTGCCGAGACCACATTAATCAAACCCTGCAGAGATCGCGACACCGGTGACCCACCGCTGGAACGGAAACACTTGATCTCAGCCGTTTGTCGACGCTGAATGAAACTTGATTGTGCCACTTTAGTTAGCATCTAATGACAGGTATGAAACTGTACCCAGATTACAGGTTCCCAGCCTCATATTTTGCAGCCCAGACAAGACATGAGATAATTTATAGTTCCAGCACTACTACAGGGAGGAAGGATAAAGATCTCTAGTATGAATGCATTCATTCAGAGGACAGTTTTAGACATACAGAACAGGAAGGCTCTGATCTGTGTGAACAAACCCACTGGTGCAGCTAATGGTTATTTTCAATATCGGCCAATTTACATATTTTCTGTGTTGATGAATCATCTCGTGGTTTGTCTGTAGCACATTATAGAAAAAAGTAAAAGCAGTTCCCGGATGTCTTAATGTGTTTCTGCCAAACCTGTGTTTAGCAGTGATGTAATATAGAAAAAAGGTTAATTTTCTGATTGAAAAACATTGAACCCGAAAGTAATTTTTTGCTGGAAAAACTGTTTCAATTATCTGTAAAAACACAGAATAATTCACTCCTGACTGACGAACATTTTATCTCAAGCGAGACCGTTACAGCAGCGCATTACTCACGGCGGCGTCGCTTCCATCGGAGTTCATCACGGTTCGCCGTCTGCGGGGCCGAGCTCAGGGCAGCACGAATTAAAGCCTCATAATTGAGCTGCAGGTCACTGGTGGGCACAGTCAGGCTCAGTACAGTAAATTGTAGAGAGAGGAATAAAAAAAAAAACAGCAAATTGATAAAGTGGTTCATCTAAAACTAAAAGGAATTATGTGGGCAGACAGTAATAGATTTTTAAATGTGTTACAGTCCCACTGGTGCACTCTGTGTCCAGATCTTGAAGTATTTATTGCAGTGAACTTTGCTGTAGATCAAATGAAACTGCAAATGCTACTTACTTGTCTGTGCAACGAGTTTACATTAGATTTAAGAACTTTCGTACAGCTGTGTGTCCATCTATACCCTCGTTAGTCTGGTTTGTTTTGTACTCTAGATGTGCTGACATTATATCACAAGGAAGAGGAAAACTGTGCACATTTGTATACACCAAAGGAAATATGAAGACGGATCAAATTTCTGCAAAGAGACGTCTTAGAATAAGAAGAGATGTTTGCACTCAGATAAAGCTGCAAAACAATAAAATATTAAAAGGCAAAGTTAGTAAAATAAGCAACATTAATGAGTGCATCGAGGCTTTAAGAACAAATGAAGAGCTCATCTGCAAAATCAGATAACTCCATTTTTGTAGATTTTCAGAAAACTTATTTTTGTTGTTGTTTGCTTGAGATGAAATCAATCAAATTGAAGTTGAGTGGATCTGACTCAGTGGGAATGACATGACAAAAATAAAGAGAACTTACATTTGATTGATATTGTCTCAGGAGGACGATGGAAAAGTTTTGTGAAGATGGAATTGTCTGTTGTTGCAAATTAGTCAAATAAATCAACTGAAACAAGTGCAGATGCTCGTTAAATAGGATGAAATGTAAAAAAAACAGAATGGCACTAAGGTTAAAAATGAGTCAAGCTTGATTGTTTTGCAGGTGCACAGTGATTAAAACTGGATCGTCCAAGCTCGGTTAAAACAATCAGCACCTGCAGGAAAATCCAAATATCTGACTTTCTAGCCCGCTTGCTGTCCTTGTGGCATGGCAAGCTTGTAAATGTGGAAACTATAGCAAAAGCTTTAAAACTTTCTGCACCTTCTTGTCAAAAATTTGGACAGACCTGCAGTTTAAAGAGGCAATAGTGTGTTTTTATGCTATTAGAGACTGAATTCAGACTGAATGTAGAAGCAGCAAAGCAGCATCATGTTATTTAGACTCTGGAGAGTTTCCTCTTTAATATCATATAAGAAACTCCACATCTTTCTTGGGAGGCTTCTGGTCGTCTGACAGCTGTTTCAAAAAGGTGAAAAATTAGTCTTTAAAAGCCTCTTTGACCATAATTTTCAACAATAGAAACATGCAGATTGTGGAGTCCCTGAAGTTTCAATGGAAAAAAACTACACACTGGAGGAAAATACTACTGAAAGCATCATGACTCAGCGAGTTAAGTAGAGTCAGCAGGAGCAATTCAAAGTTCACAGCAGTAGGTTTGAGGTTGCACAAACTCACCTTGTTAACGTCTCACATCTGAAAAAGCTCTGAGTCACATTTAAACATGATTCACGGCAGGGTCGAGATTTATCACTTAATCATCACCTCTTGTGCACTAAAGAATCAGTTAAATACATAGAAAATAACAGTTCAATAAATAATAATAATAATAAACAGTGCGTGAGTCAGTTTCAAATTGAACTTCTCATGTCGGATCAGTGCAGGAACGAGGCTTTAAATAAAACGACAGCTGTAATCATCAGGCGTGCAGCAGAAGGTCCATGTTTGACCAGTCTGTGACTTCCTGTCTGTTTCTAAGGCTTCTTAGCAGCAGTTTGCATCTTGTGGTGAAGCCTCCCTTTAAAAATGTACTCCTCTGTTTACCAGGTAGATTTGATATCTTGCATCTCGCTAATAGCTTTTTACTATTTCAGCCTGATTAGGAGTTTCAGTATTTGCTTCTCTTACTGTGGAGAAACAACAAAAAGCTGCCAAAGAAACATTTGTCCATCAAGTGTGCAGCTACTTTCAAGTCCTTGCAGTTTGCTGGGGCTCTATCTTAACCCTCAGAAATCTGCCAGTGAGTTTCCTAGGCATGTTTTCTTTTTTTTAAATGTGAAAACTGCACCATTTATTAGATCATTTACTGTAACAACAGAAACAGTTTTCAACTTTCTGACACTCCTTGAACTCATCATGTGTGATGTGCAGTTCAATCAGGACAAAGAGCCAGAAAAGCCTTTTACAGTTGTGATATATATAAAAGTCATTTCATTCTGCATGTCTTTTATAAGAAATTCCCCAAAATGAACAGTTTGCATTAGATGAGCCTAACTGGGAAGTTTGAGAGTTTTCTGATCTGTATTTACAGAGAACAGATGGTGGAAAAAAGAGTGATTGTGAGCAAGATAAAACAAACTTGAACCATATATTAAATGCATCATGGCTCAAAAACAGGAGTCCGTTGTTAGTAAGTTGTTAGAGCATACATTGAGCGTGATGTAGAGTTGATTGTTCAGTCAAACAGCCTGCTGGCTTGTGGAGTCACCATTTTTTTCCCAATACTGAAAACACCTCGACGCACTTCCACAGCTTTTCAGAGTTTATTTTTTTCCACTTTGTGAAATAAATCAACAATTAGTTTTTCTTTTTTGTACGGAAGCCAAGAGCGGTCGTTTTCCGCTATTGTTCTTTCTTCGCCATTTTCTCGAGATAACGAGTTAATTTTCTCGTTATCTCGGGATAACAAGAATCGTTTTCTTGTGAAAACAAGATAATTGGTGTTTGTGTTTGCCCGCTCGTGCCCGGTCCAGGATGGAATCCCAGGTGTGTGGGACCTCCCACACACCTGGGATTCCATCCTCAGTCACCAGCGGGGGGCCGGAGGACAGACGAGACCGGGCACNCTGAGTCACATTTAAACATGATTTACGGCAGGGTCGCGTTTATCACTTAATCATCACCTCTTGTGCACCAAAGAATCAGTTAAATACATAGAAAAAAACTAAATAAATAATAATAATAATAATAAACAGTGTGTGAGTCGGTTTCAAATTGAACTTCTCATGTCGGATCAGTGCAGGAACGAGGCTTTAAAAAAAAGCGACAGTTGGGGTGCCGCTATAGCTCACCTGGTTGAGCTGGCGTCCCATGTGCAGGGCTGCAGTCCCCAATGTGGAGGTCATGAGCTCAAATCCTCAGTCACCAGCGGGGGGCCGGAGGACAGACGAGACCGGGCACGAGCGCTTCATTAAAAGTTGTCGTGCCCGGTCAGCTGTTCTCATGACACGTCATGTCGGAGTTCCCGGTCAGCTGTCTATATAAGATACGTCACACCAGGAAGTCCGACAACTTCTGATGAAGGCTGAAGTGACAGCCGAAACTGTCAACGGGATTATTATCTCATTATCTCGAGAAAACGGTGTTCGTCTCGAGATAACGGGATAATTATCTCGTTATCTCGAGAAAATGCAGTTTAAAAAAATGTGCGGCCATGACCGCTCTCGACTTCCATATTTTTGTGATGTATGGCAATATAACTTTGTCATGTTGCACAAAAGGCCCTTTAAAGTTCCCTAAATTTAGTAAGATGGTGGAAGATCCACTCAGCATGGCGAGATATCGTTCTAGTGTTGATGTACAAGTCTAGTGTGTGAAAAAATAAGGTTTGTCAAGGATGTGCAACAGGTCGAGTCAAACAGCCTAAATGTAGTACGTGGAGTCGCCTTTTTTTGTCACCTGTTGATTCTACTTTATTGCAATTTTTGTAAAACAAATAATCAAAGAAACTTTTTTCTCATTATCAATGAATGCATGAAATATAGGAGAAACCAACAAGATCAGATTATAAAACCTGCTCTTAGCCCAGTTTTAGAACCATCTCCTTTAAAAAGTGCATCCAGAAAGAGTCGGAGTATCTCATGAAGCCACAACAAGAAGACAAAAAGCACATTTAGCTTCAGACAGGATTATTTCTCGTTGAGCATCGTCTGCAACACGACGTCAAAGTCGTGAAATCATTTTGACCTGATAACTGGAAGCTTTAAAGGTTAAAAAGTTGATCCGTCCACTTAATAATCAGTCATTAGATGAAGCTCACAGGAAGACTTCTAATAGCACTATTTATTATTTTTGTCTTGTTTCTGTTTATTGGTCTCAGATGTATTCATGAGGCTCATTTTTATTAAGCGTTGGTTGAGCAAGAAGCCTCATTAGTGTGTCAACAAAGCTTCAAGACACACAAACGCTCATTTTCTCATGATTGTTTTTTTCCTCCAGGACAGCAGCTGTAATTTCTCACGTGTCACATCAGAAAGCGGCTGTAAGCTGTCATTAATGTGCAAGTCGCTGTTATTCCTGGGAAATAGCTGCATGGAGGGAATTGTTGAACTGATCTGACAAAAGCTACATCAATGTTATATTCATGAGGCGTGCTTTCATAATTCTGTACTCGAGGCGGTGAAATGATCCGACACAGCATTGGTAGCTAATAGGTCTTCTGAAAGAAATCGCAGATTTCACATGAAAATTCATCTGCAAACTTCATTCAGCAGAAAGAATTAAATTAATATATCAGTAATGCTCAATATTTCACTTCCTCCCTCAGTTGCACCAAGACGGGAGGATTTTTTTACACATGCAAAAAGTGGGAATTTTTACCCAGATTTTTTTTTACAGGTTTAAAAAGCTTGAATTACAGTTAAAAAGTCTGAAATTGTTTCTAAATATGACTTTACCAGCTCAAAATATTATTTGATCCTAATTTGAGCCCATACGGAAGAAAAAACTGAACATTCTTCTTAAGCTGAAGCAATTTCTGGGTATTTTTTGCTCCTCACGGCACATTTTTTTTTCTCGTTTTTCACTGCAATATAAAATCCTGCACCTCTGTGGAAACAACACAACCATGACTAGAGGTAAATAATAATAATAATAATAACTTGAATATGTCTTTTTGTGCAGTATGACAAAGTTATAATGCAATAAAACATTAAAAAGATTAATTTCTATGAATTAATTATTTTAGAAAACTTGAAAAACATACTTGAAATTAACATGTGCAGCATTTTTCTAGCTGCCTACAGGTTTTATCAACATTAGAAACAAATGCTGTGTTTACATACTATGAAGAATTTACTGTTTAACATGTTTAATGTGTTTTCACACTTGTCTCCCATCCGCTCTGCGTGAACACAGCCTGCAGTTGAGCCAAAAAGTCCCTGAATTATTGTCTCGTGACTGTTGGTTACAGCTGAGTCACTCATGGCTTCATGGTTCAGCAGACAAGTGCAGAATTTTTTATTTTTTACAGAATCTTGTTGGCGCCAACGGTTCATTTTTAGACAAATTTTTAAATGAGATGTGGAATCGTTGCGACTTTAAGCTTGATTTCATTTTCCAGACAGAACCAACACAACTCTGGAAAACTGAAAATCCAAAAACTCAGTTGTGTTTAGTTTTTTTGTTGTTGTTGTTGTTTTTTTTGTTTTTACCAATTCTGGCTCTAATAAGTGGTATAATTTTTGTGATTTATTTCTATTTTTTCTTTTAAAGACACATTTTAAAATCAGGCAGACAGGTTCAAACAATGTAAAAACATGTCTTAAAGAGAAATGATTTGCTGCTATTTTCTGAACACGAAACTCATACTAGGAGCCTCAAATGTCACTAAAGATAGACGCTGAACTGCAAAGACGTTTTTATTTATTTTTTAAATAGTAAAATGACTAAAAATGTGAACACTGAGTTGTTTTTGACAGCAGAACGTAGTATAATAGGATGACTTTAAGTCCACATCAGGCCTGATTATGATCTCATTTCATGACAGGTTACACTATTAATTATATCATGAAATGAAACGTATCTCACAACCATGAAATAATATATGATTTAATATTAGATAAAGGGCTGACATTGAGATTTACAGGCTTGTTAATAATAAGTCTATATTGCGGTTTGGAGGATTTTCATTTCCCCACAAGGTCACCTGTGTTAACCCTGAACACCTCAGTGATAGTGTAGTATAACATTCCTGATGCAGAGAGAAGCTCCGACAGCAGCAGGATGTTTCCCATTTGGTGTCGTATTTGAGAACTCTCCTCTTCAGCCAGTTGCCCTCCTGCATTGATGCCGCACAATAGTCGCCACTTTTCTCCCTCCTCTCTTGAAATTAGAGATGTTAATGCATTTGCATTTATAATGCATTTATTAGCACAGATTTAGCATTTTAATGCAAATGTGCTGAATGGAAGGTGTTGTTGAAACACGCCGTGTTTTGTCTTTTCTCTGTCCTTTTGTTTGTAGATCATACCCAGGGACAATGAGACACGATCTACTTTAATGTACAAGTACATCATCCACGAAGATTCGGTTCCCGTGAACAACAACAACGTCATCCAGGAGGACACCTACGAGTGGGCGCTGAAGAGCTGGTCGCCGTGCTCCAAGCCCTGCGCTGGAGGTAGTCACTGCATTCCCATCAGATTAAACAAGATGAATAATTCATCTCTTCTCCTTCTACAAGTCTGATTGTCCTCGCTGCTCCGGTTGTTTGGGGTCAGGTTTCAGTTTTACACTCAAAGATCTTTTCTTTTTAAGCAGAACATAGAGTCGGTTTTCTGGAATTATTTTTTTAATCCACATTTAGTTGTCAGGTTGAATTTTTATTATGTGATTATTGGTCACAGCTGAGTCAATAGTAAGTTATTAGCTGTGCCAAAAAACGCAGAATTTTTTATTTTTTTACAGACTGTGATTAGTGAAAACCGTCTATTTTTCACTAATTTTTAATTCAATATCATGATTTTCAGCTTAGATTTATTTACACGACAGAACCAAGCACATGATCACACATGATTACCTTCATGACTCCTGGACAGTTGAAAACCCAACAGATATTTCTGTTTTTAGAGCATGTGGCTCTGATAAATGCTGTCATTTTGCAGTTTTATGTTGTTTTTTTACAGATAACATGCTTTTCAAGGCAGGTTTTAGCATTTATAGAGTTGAATAGTCACTGAGAAATACTGTCAAACTCTCTCAGGGCTCCAGAGTG
>NW_007578022.1:424616-426768 GCF_000690725.1 Stegastes partitus
TAGACTCCAGCACGACCCTAGTGAGGATTAAGTGGTGTATAGATAATGGATGGATGGATGTATTATTACTGTTATTATTATTAGTGCCACCAGTCTATTTTGGGAATTTTTTTAAAAATGAGACATTTAGAAAAAAATCTTGATTTTAAGCTTAGATGTAATTTTCCTGACAGAGCCAAACATCAAACATTAACACCTGCTGGAAAGCTAAAAAAAAACCAACAGATCATTCTATTTTTAAAGCATCTGCCTCTGATAAATGGTGTCACTTTGGTGTTTTTTGGGGGGTTTTTTTTGTTACAGATAACGTGCCTTTCATGGCAGGTTTTGGTGTTTATTGGGTTAAACAGTCACTGAGCAATATTCTGGATTTCATGTTTTTACCCACATTTAGTTCCCATGTTCTCAAATTGAATCTTTTTTTTGTAACATTTATTAGTTATTCATTTATGTCTTCTAAACGTGGTTTAATAAAAATCTGCACACGCTATTCTGTAGATTAATAAACTATAAGCAGTGTGAATCTATAATGAACTGTGGATCACTTGTGATGGGGCTCATTCCTCTGGTGCATCCTCGTGATCCGCTTCAGTGGTGCCTTGTTATCTCATAGCCTGCGAGATAAAGAAACACTGAGATCAGTCATGATTATGACTTTGAAGCCTCTTAAAATGCAAGAATATAGTTCATTATGATTTATAAGAGAATCCTAAAGCCTGTGAAGTTATCACAGTTAACTTTTTCTCCAAACATCGGCGGGTGAATCGTATTTAATCATCCTGGAGCCGAGGCGACGCGACGGCCCCCGCGGAGAAATCAGCGACAGATTTGTGCCTTTCATGCAGGTGTTCTCGCGTCTCAACACAAAAATAAGCGGCAGCGATTACACGACAGAATGTAAGTTGATTAGCTGCACCTTCACCATGCCAGATGGATGCACGAGCTGCACCCACATACAGAACAGGAGCCTCCGGTAAACACAGGTGACAAGGAAATGATCTCATCAGAAGGCCTTGTGGTGATTTATATCAACAGATAATTCAAATGTACTGTGAGGAATTTGTTTTGCACAGTTAGAGACGACACTAAGACGTTAATAATGGCAAGATTTTATTATAAAACGAAGCACTGTTTGTGAGAAACAAGTTGAAAAAGAAGGGCTGTGTATCTCATTCACATGCTGATATGTCGTCTCTCTTTTGATACTGGCATTAAAACGTACTTAATTTGTTGCTATGTTACTTTAAGAAATCGCTTTGCTCCAAAAAATATGTTTTCATTTAACAAAACAAAACAAATCATAAAGCTGTTGGACAGGGGTCGTGTTCCAAGAAAAAATTAGATTAAAGTCATAAATTTATGTGAGAAAACTTTGGTGTTCTCTGAGGCAAGGTCATGAATTCACAACAAAGACTTTTAAGATTAAAGTCACACTTTTATGAGGAAAAAAGATGAGTTTTTTTATGGAACCATGTCACTTCGTTTTGCAAGATTTCATCACACAGGCGACACACATGTTAGTGAGAAGTTGCAGCAGTAATCTTCCTGCATTTGTCCATTTTGCTGTTAAAACTGATTTACAAAAGCTTTGCATCGTCTAAATCAGTGTGTTGTTTTCTTCTAAATAGACCAGATTTAAAGTCTGGATGTGTAGAATAAGATGGTGATTCTGGGCTAAAGTCTTGAGTGTTTCCTTCTTGATAAATCCACTTGTAAAGTATTATGTCTTTAGTTGGCAAAAAGAATAAAAAACACATTTTTCCCTATTCTTCGAACACAAATTTATCACTTTAATTCCCATAAATATCATCCTTTTTCCTCATGAATGTAGCATTTTAGTTTTAGAAAAAGTAAAAGATTTTTCACATACATTTGGGACTTTAATCTGAGAAAATATCTGAGGTTGTTCTCTTCAATTTACCACTTGTATGTCATAAATTATGAAGAGATCTTTCTATAAAATACAGGACTTCAATCTGAGAAAACATCAGAGTTTTTCCTCATACATTTGAACACTTTAAGCTCAGAAAAGGTTTTGCTAATAAATTGACCACTTTATTTTCTGAAAATATCAGAGGTTATTCTGAGGATTTTTCCACTTTATCTTTTTTTCATTCATGCTGAACTTCAATCTCTGAAAATATTGCAAGTT
>NW_007578022.1:427694-431891 GCF_000690725.1 Stegastes partitus
TTTTTCTTGTAAATTGATGAGTTTAACCTCAATAAATATCTGACTTTGTTCCTCATAAATGTGGCACTGCAATCTCAGAAAAATATTTTTCTAATTAACTTCTGAAAAGATCCAAGTTTTTTCTCTTTAATGTGCGACTTTAATCTTCATACAAACTTTTCAGACATGGAGTGGAGCTTGAGTCTCTAAAAGCATTAAAAGAGAACAGCAGAAGCTATCACAAGTTGTGCTGCCAGATTCCTTTATTTGTCCTGAACGTTTGATTCCAAATCCTTGTTTTAATCGTAAATGATCCCGTCTTTCCTCTGAGCATTGCATAACCAAACACCTTCGCTGCTTTCTCAGGGTTTCAGTACACAAAGTACGGCTGTCGAAAGAAAGGAGACTCCAAGATGGTTCACCGAGGATACTGCGACGCCAACAAGAAGCCCAAACCCATCCGCAGAATGTGTAACCTCCAGGACTGCACGCAGCCTCAGTGAGTACGACGACACGAGGAGTTTGAACGAGTGTTTGTTCAAACTGGGACTTGGCTGCAGTCTGTGAAGATAAAAATGTTAAACTGGCTTCTCTCCTGAATTTAAATCATCTACTGGGTTCTGATAAAGGAGTGAAAATAAGAACCTACCACCCCAGATTCTGCTTTTATGTTTATTAATAGATGGTGTGAGCCCTTTGGTGTCCTTTATTCTTTCTTTATAGATATATCAGTCGGGGTGGCACCTAAATTAAGTGACACAGTGTGAATAAAACCCTCCATTGCTGCATTTCCACAGTATTCAGAACCTAATAAGGATAAAATGTCTTTTTTATCCAACCCGGCAGTTCATCGCTGAAAGCTAGTTCTCAAGTTTTATTACAGCAAAAACATGTCTAACCCTCTCTAACATCTATTTAAAAGCCTCATCCTCGACACCATTTCTTTAAAAGTCTTCTTTTCAGACAGTTTTCTGTCTGGAAAGAAAAGCAAAACCCAGACAGGTTCGTTAGTTTTTGTAGCTTCACTTTGCGTCATCTGCTTCTGAACAACAGCAGGTTCTGAATGTTTCATGTTGGTGTGTTTCCAGCAGAGACAAAAAACTCATATCCAGCCATAAAAAGTCCAATTTCAGTAAACCTGGGTCTCAGATCAATGATTTAGGCCGTTAGTGCTCAATATTAAGGACGACTGGAAAAAAACACAAGAAACTCCTCAAACTGTCAGGTTAAAGGAATCTACCAGAAGGAGGAAATGAACATAAACAGAACAATTATGAGCCAAATTGTTCATTAAAACTGTATCTGTTGTTTATTTTTCCTGTGCAATGAGGGATTATGAGGGATTACAGATATTCTATTTGTGGGTTTTAGAGGACGATTGATGCTGGATTTTTGGGGAAAATATTGATTTAAGGGAGCAGAAAGATTCCAATGTAGCCACATCGGTGGATATTCTTTGTATGTTGAAAAATGATGGAGTCACTGCTTGACTCTGCACCATCTGCTCTGCTACATGTGCTGCAGAGAGACTTATGTAAACAATAGAGTCATTATAGTCAAACATTTGTAAATTAGCCTCTCAGTTCTGTCACAAAATGATTTCATTCAGACCATATTGAACAACAGATATGCAGACGAGGATATATCTAATAAAAATTATTATTATGATCTTCATTTATAGAGCGCTTTTTAAATTGCAGGGCAAATTTCAGCAAAATAAAACAGACAAGTCATAAAATGTTCAGAATTTAAAAGACAAAAACAGACAAAAAAATTTTTATAAACACTTCGAAGGAAACAAAAACTCAATGAAATCAGAAAAATCTTTCAGAAAAAAGTATGTTTTAAAGAAGCCCAAACAAAATATAAGATGAGATAAACCTTTATTAATCTCACAGCCACGACATTTGCAGTGTTGCAGTGGCAAACGATTGTTTAAAATAATGTGCTTTTTGAACATTTAAGCATGTAAAACATTGTAGTAAACCCCAAAAAATATATTATTGGCTTTTAGGTTAAGTTTGATTTAAAGCATTTAAAGGCCCATGCATACACTCACACGGCAAAACTGGAAAAACTGTCTGATAAAAAAAGCATTTTTCAGTGTTTATGCTGCAAAAAAGTTCAGATGTGCTCACAAAGTGCTGCAGTTTTCACATATATAATAAATCTGTGCCCTTCATTTGTGCAACCAGCCTCATAAAAAGCTTAAATTGTGGTGAATCAGGCTTTTTTCTTTTTTTTTTTTTTTGAAGTGTAACTGAGCTGCATGTTAAAGAATCCTCGCGGGTCATTTTGAGTTCTCCCAGTTTCATGTTTAATGGATGCTCCACATCTTCTCATTGTCCTGTGTTAAATATTAATGCGTTTTCATACATGTAGCCGCATGTGCAGTCCCTCTGGAGGAATTAACCACATCGACGTTTCGTTCAGTCTAAAGTTCTCATCGCTGCACTTTAGCTTTCCATTGTGGAGTCTTGTCGCATTTTAAGGGAATCCGTTGATGCAACAGGAAACATCAGCAGAACTGAGTGAGACGTTTGGGGGTAAAAAAAAAAAAGTGTATCTGCATTCAGAGCAAACACTTCACCGCTGCAGGCTCATTCTCGTTAAGTAATTTTCTATCTGGAGTCAATGAATGTTGTGTTCAAAGCCTCCATCCCTCAGTTGGGCAGCAGCCATGCAAAGAAGTCTGAATCACTTTCAATTGTGTCTGCCTTTGTTTTTCTCCTCCCACGTTATTTACCGTCTCTGAGCTGCGGGCGTCAGTTCAGGTCCACAGATACAGCGAGGGATTTTATCCAAAAATTACACAGGTTTTTCCTTTTTTTGGTGGTTTTTTCTTGGAATTAATTCTCATAACTGCCTGAATTAGACACAACAAAAGTAAAGAACTGTTGGTAACTTTATATTTTTTTAAAAATGGATTAAAGTAGAGAAAGAAACGAAGAGCAGCTGTATGTGAACATGTGTAGGTTCGGTAAATAAATACAAGCTGCATAAACTGCAAAACCAACCACATATACAGCATTTAAACCATTTAAAAATAAGCAGTTCTCTATGAGATGCATTTGGCCCGTCAGTGATACTTGAGTCTTCTTGACTGGTGGAGGATGTGATGGAGGTTTGGAGGAAAACATGAGCTGCTAGTGTGACCGGTTTATAAAATCCTAACCTCTATCAGTCGGCCTGCAGAGCCAGCAGAGCAGGATTACCGGGTGAGCGAGACCAATTTAGGTTTAACCCCGAGGTTAGTTTCTCTGACTCTTGACTACAACACATCATCGTCTCTGTTTGGACTGAAACCAGACACATCTCATGACCTTGAGACTCTTTGTGTCATTGCAGACAGTTTCTGATTGGAAAGAAAAGACGGACAGGTTGTCTGCACTATTGTTAAAAAAAAAAAGTGAATATAAAAGTAGAGAGAAGATGAACATATAGAGTCGAAAGCTCTATACTTACACAACAATGAGCTGGAGAAGTTCGTATCAGGATAAATGCATATATTCTCTACTTTTTTTTCCCCTCTGTTCAAACTAAAACTGTTTATTTCTCCCCTGAAAGCAGAACTTTTTGGCCCCAGACTGTATAAATCAGAGTGCTGTGATATATAAACACTGTCATATTGGTAACAAATCAGATTGTGGCCGCAGTCAGACACTTATTCATTATATTCTTGCTGCTAAGCTAAAACTACATAAATCAGAAGATGGAAGAAACACAATGCCAACACTGCTTATATCAGTACGTTTTAAAAGCAGTTTGACGTCTGGTTGTTCTGTGACAAAATTATAAGTCTAAACTTGTTATCTACTTGTGCAAAACATGCGTTAGACATGGCAGGAATGATGGCTTTCTGTGCTAAACCCAAAGTGCTCTTGTATGTAGCTTGAAACCAGCATTTTCCATAAATTCTATTTTTTCTAAGCACCAATTATCAACTAAGCCATTTGTCTTGACAGTGTCAGTTGATTGCAAAAGCATGAAGGTCAAGTAGGTGTGATCAGTCCCTCTAAAGGTGCAGTTTGTGACATAAATGAAGCTTCATTATAGCATAATATTATAGCAGCTGTCTGCTATGTAAAGATATAGTAGAATATTGTGTGCAAAATTACCCCTGTAGACTATATGGTATGTGCCATACCTGCTTATTATTTCCATATTTTTTTATACAGTGATTTTTATGGTGTTTTTATGTTTTGTTTTGGGTTTTTT
>NW_007578022.1:433579-437386 GCF_000690725.1 Stegastes partitus
TGTTTGGTTCGTCGTCGTTTCCTCCGAGCAGAAGCCTCCTGATGATTTAAGATGAAACGACCCAACAGCAGTTATTAGAGAAAAGTCTGAAAAAGTTCAAATTTGTTTATGACAGAAGTTTGCTGTTGTTGTTGTTGTTTTCCATCCTCATGGCCCCTCCGATCTATCTTGTATTTTCTTACACTGTCCCACTTGTTGCTGTTGCATTTACACGACGCGCCCTCATTCATCTTTCCATTTGCTCCAGATGGATGTCAGACGAGTGGGAGTACTGCACCAAAACCTGCGGCAGCCTGGGCTTCCAGATCCGGACCGTTCGCTGCGTCCAGTTCCTCCACGACGGCACCAACCGGTCCGTCCACAGCAAGTACTGCAGCGGCGAGAAGCCCGAGAGCCGGAGGCCCTGCAACAGAGTCTCGTGTCCTGCCCAGTGGAGGACTGGAGCCTGGTCGGAGGTACGTGACGGACCTTAAATCAGGATTTTTATTCGTACGTATAATCAATCCCGTTCCCGTTTGGTCCGTCTGTGGGTCATTTGGCTAAAGATCCGTCTGATTGGTTTAATTTTTCATGCAGTCTTATTCCAAATCGACCGTGTCAGCTCCTCTTTATACCCGCTAAGCATCCATGTTGACACAGCAGCAGCTTCAAAATGCACACTGTTTTTTTCTGAACATGCTTATGAATAAAAATAAAACATGAGGCGTCTGTAATATTTAATTTAGAACGGTGTCACATCTCATCTGAAAAGGCGGCAGTTTTTGGCTCTTCCATCCGTTTTTACTAAATGAGGCCCTAAAATCCATTAAAAAAAAGAAAATATCCAATAAGTCAGACTCCAGCTGAGCAGTGGGCTGCAGATAAGAGCTAATAAGATGAGATTCTTTGTGTCAGCAGTTCATTTCTGTGGGCTGGGTGCAGATTTTCAATAACACGGTTGGAATATAAGCTCTTTACATGCAACATATACTCTCTCCACAGCACTCAGTCTTGTAATATGGATCCCAAATAATACATAAATAATAATCCTTTACTTCTTCCCGGGCTTCCTGGAGTCTTGGATCATGTTGTGTCAGTTTATTTAACATTCTACCGTTTAATGTTTCCATTTGAACACCTCAGCCGGCCCTGCTGCTGCTGCTGTTACAACCAGTTTACTTGAAGTTTCCATTGAGAACATTTAGGCTCCAGCTCTCGGCGTTTCATCCTGGAGTAAACACATTTCAGCCTAATTGTCTCCCTGACATTTACATTCACGTCTGCGGGAGATCCGAGTCTAAAAACAACCACCGAGGGTCGCACTTACGGAAAGATTAATGGTTTGTTTACTGCTGCGGCTGCATCCGTTCCATGGAAGTGTTTTGAGTTTTGCAAGATTTACACAGTGTTTAACATCGCCTCGATTCAAGGTTTTATGCAATGTTTTTTTTTATATATAAGTATTTATCTAAATCGTTGAGCAGTCACATCTGAAAAACTTTATATCTGATCTAAGTGACCTTTCTTCAGGTGAAAAACCAGCTGTCTTTGCTTCTTTTAATTAAGCTGATGGCAACTGAATGAGGCTATTTAATGTCTGAATGTCTTATTTGGTCAGACGTAAAAACATTTTTGCATCCTTTTCAGCACAAGTATGATTATGAACAGACAGGCAGGCACCAACAGTGCATCTGGAGATGTGTGAAGGAGTTTGAGGACGGCTTTTTCCAACATTTTTGCACTAAAGTTGATCCAGAAACACCACAGAGACACAAAACTTGTTTCTTTCTTACTTTGTCCTACAATTTTATGTCTATTACAAACTGAACTTTCCTTTAAAATAAACTATTCTGCACTGAAGACAGAGCCTGTAACAAATCAGAATAACGAGATTCACCAGTAATAACAGAAGCTCAAGTTTAGGTTGTTGCTTCCAGCTGTTTGTAGGAGTCTTTCCTCAGGAGGATGCACGCATTCACTCACAACAGCAGTAACGTCATTAATTACTTATAATCATAAGCAATCTTGACTAGAATTTACTTGTAAATGACTTTTTCCTTCCACTCGGACAGGTGAGGTGTCACACTGAGTTTATCAGTTAAATTGTTTCTTACGTAGCGGCCATCTTTAGATATATTCATTCTACTGTTGATAAAACAGGATTCAGATTATCATCACATATGGACTGGATTTTCAGGCTGTTTGACAGTTTGATAAGCTGCCTATTTGTTAAGATTTAGCCTTTTTTACTTGTCCGTTGCTATGTATTATACATTAGTAGATGTACCATCCAGTGCCGAGTTTATGACAAATATCACAGACAAACTGTTGTTCTCTCCATCACTGTGGTGAGTCAAAAAAAAACAACCTAAAGGTGACTCATGTCTGAAAGATAGAATGCTGTCACATCAACAAATGGTAAATGGTACATATCTCATGTCTGCAAAGAGCTTTAGAGAGCAGTGGAAGGCTGCAATCAGTGGTTTAAATGGTCTTATATGCTTTCTGACAGTCTCTCGTTAAGGGTACAAATGTTTTTGCCATCATTGATGCAGAAGAAGTGTGAGAAATAAAGAAAGAAAGAAATCTCTGTTTGATGATGAAACCGTCACTTTAATCAGAGCACATCGTGAGGTTTAGTTTTATTTGCCTAACCTTCAGCAGGATATCTCTAAAATGTGGTCAAAAAACATTCGTTTTAAGAAAAAACCCACCATGTGTCCAATTTTTAAGTAATTGACAGCCCCTCATGATTCCTCAAACACAAGTAGAGATAAAGGTTAAAGTGATAAAAGTTTGCATTTCCTGACAAATCTTTCTAACAAGTCCGCTTATTTGGCACATAACACATTATGATGACCCTATTTGTTTCATGATATCTCTTCATGGGTGGCTGTAGCTGAAATAGAAACTCGTATCGGTGAAGTCTGTTGGCATGAAGTAACACAACTCTGGAATGTGTTTGCAAATACAATGTGACAGATGGCACTAAAGCAAACTGATCATTTTAAATGGGCCCATCTCATTTAACTCATCTTTGTCCAATGTTCCCAGAATGGAATTGTGTATTCTGCAAAAATTTTGGACATCAAATGACTGCCAGGGTGTGTATTCTGAAGCTGCCAGATGGACATTTTGGTTAAAAACAAAAAAACATGACTCTATATTGGTGATAAAAACTAATTTGGAAAATTGTGTTGTGATTTTTTAGTGACTTTTCAGAAACCTGAGAGCCCCTCTGCTCTTAATATTGGAATTAATATGACAGTAACAACAACTGGTGCGTCGAATCCAGTTTGTTCTTTTGTACATGCCTGATAAAATGGAAATGAAGAACAAAGATGTGATGCCTCCTCTTCTACAAACTCTACAGCCAAGTTTAGAAAGTCCAGTCACGCACTAAACTCTCAGTGTAAAGTAAATGTAGTCAAACTAAAACAAAGTATTCCCACTGAAACACGCCATAAAGCAATTTCCAGTTATCCAGCAGACAACATGTTTTGGTGGCGAGTGACCGACTTTATTTCCCGTAGATTTCCCCGTGCGCTCCAGACCTTGGAGGCTGTGCGGTGGGACACTTTGTTTCTGAGTGGAGGCTGAAATTGAAGTCAGCTTGTTATCCCGACCAGCCAGCATGATGTTTACTGTTCGACCTGCCTCCGCTTGTTGCTGCTCTGCCCTCCCAAAGCCCTGCTGTGATTTGCTGTGTGACCCTTTTCCACAGTGTTCGGTGACGTGTGGAGACGGGATGGAAAGGCGTTTGGTCACTTGCCGAATTGGAGATCAGTGCAATGGTGAAAAACCTGAGAACGTGAGGCAGTGCAGACC
>NW_007578022.1:438271-441468 GCF_000690725.1 Stegastes partitus
TTTATGTTAAGCTAATAATGTTATGTTATCGTAGCTTGCTGTAGCTTCAACTAGCTAACTAACTGTGTTTATGTTAAGCTAACTAATGATGTTATTTTACATTGATTTGCTGTAGCTTCAACTAGCTAACTAACTGACTTTATGTTAAGCTAATAATGTTATGCTATATTAGCTTGCTGGAGTACAAGTTAGCAAGCTTTAGTTATTTGCTAATGGAGAATAAACAGTCCTGTTGATTTGACATCAATTTTGTGTCAATTATAATAGCGTTTAGTTATACCTTTTGTCCTATCGTTCTCTAAATTGTAAATTAATTGACAATATTCAAATCATTAAAAAAATAATCCAAGAAAATTCTTTGTTAGCTTAGGTTAATATCGCAGTTAAATACAGGGTAACATCAAAATTTAACAAAACAATTAATCCTGTGCATAAGTAACAGGTTTGTATTGATCAAAGTGTCCTGCGAGGGTTATTAATTCCAGCAATTCCTTTAAACAAAACACATAATTCATCATCCGTCATTACTTTTCAGAAACAGCCATAACAGGTTGCAGGTTTCATATCCTTATAACAAACCATGTGTTTCCTGAACCTCACTGGCAGCCATTGGCTTCCATTCATTTCCATGTGGCATGAAAATCAATCATCAGACTCCTTGAACTTACACAATTCATCACAGCGAACATCCAGGCTGCATTAATTACTTTGAAAGTCCCATTGTTGTTGGGTGGTAAACGCAGGCCGACTGAAGCATCTACTCTGACCTCACAGCAATGGTAAAACAGCAACAAGAACATAGTGTAGACATTGCTTGTGAGGGATCACACAACTCCAGCTGGTTTCAAAGGCCTGCCAATTTATTTAACCTGCAGAAATGAATTCAGAAACAATGGCCACTTGGGAAGAAGATAAATGCATTTAAAGCATGGTTAGTGGAAGGGCTTATTCAACCAGAGAAAGTCTTGATGAAGTGATACCATACCAACTCTTCAACCAATCGGTTTGTAGTTCGGAAACTAAGAAAATCTGTAGATACACTAAATAGGCAACAGTACACTGAGTTCACTCTACCAGCTAGCTTTATTAGCCTAAATGAATGCTGAATAAATACAAAAAGCTTGTATTTGCAGCGTATTAAATCATTTGAACGGGGCTACTTTATACTGAAATGGTAAGAACAGACTTGGAGCTGACCGGCATGAACCTGAAAATTGTTTAAAGCTTGTTGAGCTTGTTGACTACGATTTGAAAAGTTAATATTTGACTTTTTGGCCATCTGTTTGAACAAAATGCAGCCACGCCGACAACTTCTTTGACATCATGTTAGTTGGTTTGGTACACATTCAATAAATGTTAAATACGTTCGACCCATTAGTCCCTGTTAGGTTGGCCGAGATCAAGATTGTGGAAATATAGCAATGTGCGTTTCTCCCGCCACCAAAAATAATACAATAATGGTGGAATGAAGTTGATGTAGCGCTTTTCTTCTTATGAAAGTAACACTGACCAATGAAAATTTGGTAGGATGTGAGCTTACCAACCAATCAACCAATGGGCCAGTTGACCTGGAGACTGCTACCTTAGATTGTGGAAAAATAAGCAGTGCACTTTGTAGTACATGAGTTTTGTAACAAATGGACTGAAACATGCAAAGTTTCCAGTCAATGTAAAGCAAGATTATGAAGTTCCTAAATGAAGAAATAAGAAATATGCCACTTAGAAATGGAAGAATGAGCTCTAAGACAGCTTAGTTTGATGCACTCAGAGGTGTTGCTGCTCCAACTTTAGTTTGCTTTACACAACTGGCATCTTACAGAGGCAAATGTTACCAAACCTAACAATGATTATACCATTTAACTAAGCCTCTGTTTTGCTGCCAAATAGAGAGTAAATACATCATACCTCAATTAGAGCTTGTTTTAAATGGCGATGTCCTTAAAAGCAACTAACTCGACACAATATTAGTTGATAAAGGAAAATTAAATGATCTGTTATCCTACAGTTATAAAGAGCATCCGTCATTACTCGTGTCAGATAAATCGTGTCGTTCTTAAATGTCGATTTATGCTCTCTCCGTGAGGCAAGTCGATAGTTACAGCAGAGACGCAAGAATAAATGTCAATGAAAATGCAAATGGTATGCATGCTCTTAAATGGGAGGGAGTTCATAAAAGCTCACACTGTATGTCTGGAATTGATCTGCAGCAGCCATGTACGAGCTTCTTCCTCAAAGGTCAGCGTAATAAAATAACATTTAATCAAGTCTTTTATAATTGTAAGGCAGCAAACAGTACATTCACGATAAAGGCAGTCAAGTTAGTCAAAACACATCAGACATACTAGAGAAATGTCAGCGTTTGCCTGCAATCAGATGCACTAGTGTGACCCCTGAACTCATCATTATACCACAAATGTCACATCTCCTGTGACCAGACTTTAACACAGACAGTCTTTCTTGTGTTGACTAAACTATTCCCATCATAGACAAGGACATCACTTCTTCATCAGCGCCCATAAAAGGCAGCGTTTGACACTTTATTTTATTGTTCTCGTTCTGCACAAAATGCACTGTTGTCGTTTTAATGGAGAACTATAAAGAATATAGACGTTTATTGCTATAAAAGCACAGCAAATGAGGCAAGAGAGGAATGCTGGAAGACATTAGCTAATCGTCTAAGTTGTTATGTTCATTTTACTACTCAGTGACTCTCATTGCTGGAGCTTTTCTCTAACACGACAGCTGCAAGTTACTCTTAACACTTTACACTTAATATGTTCGAACATGATCCTCAAGAAGTTTTTGGCCAAATCAGTGTGAAATTAATGTTAATGACTGAATGATCTCTGTGATAAATACCAGTAAACTAATCAGTCTTCTAATTTGTGTGCATTAGCTGCAGTACCAAAACAGACTTGGCAGCAAGTATAAAACCTATTTACACTTTTTCTGCATCACCAACTGAATGCATGTAGGTTCCTGTGGCAAAGCAACGCATACAATGTGTGGTACTGTAACCGCACAGCTTCATTCAGTGGTGTTACTAACGTACAGCTCAACAAGTTTGCAGATTGACACGTGTTGGATTCATAGCACAAGGTATGGTCTGGGTCTGAAGTTACTGGTCGTTTGGTCCAGACTTTGAAAAGGCCTGATCTACAACATGGTGCCCCAATGCTCTGAAGTGTTCCCCTTTT
>NW_007578022.1:441739-442992 GCF_000690725.1 Stegastes partitus
ATGGTGCCCCAATGCTCTGAAGTGTTCCCCTTTTGTTGCTTTTCAACATTGAATCAATATAGTTTGGCTTTTTGGACAAGATTCTTCAAGTCAAATTGGAAAGTGATTTCAGTCGCACAGGGATCTTGAGTGAACAGCTCTTTCCAAATCCAGGCACAAATTCTCAGTTACATTGAGAGTTGGGCTCCAAAACATCCACTTTGTTGCCTTCAAACCATTTCTGTGTAGCTTTGACTGTTTGCTTCAGGCCATTGTCCAGCTGGAAAACAACTCTTCCTTCATGTCACAGTTTTCTTAAAGTCTACATCAGGTTGTCTTCTCGGATTTCCCTGTACTTGGCTGCATTCAGTTTACTCTCTACCTTGAAAAGCCTTCCAGGACCTGCTGCCAAAAAGCACATGATGCTGCCACCACCGTGCTTTCCGGTGTGGATGATGTGTTTATGATGATGTGCAGTGTCTGGGTTCCAGCAAATAAGGCATCTAGTCTGATAAACAAAAACCTCAATTCGAGGCTTCCAGTTGGCTTCATTGTCTCCTACATGCCTCCTGGTGATTCTAATCCAGATTTACTATGAGCTTTTTTTCAACAGTAGCTTTTCTTTGCCACCCTCTCATAAAGCTTGGACTGGTTGTATGCACAGTCTCTCCCATCTCAGACACCGAAGCTCCTTCAGAGGAGTCATTCGTGTTTTGGTGGCTGTCCTCACTAGTTTCTTTAGATTCACTGCTCGCAGATCATTTCTATTTCACTAACTGTGTGACTTGTAGCACCAATTTGCTGAATCTGTGTTGAATTAGGTCGGGGTGAAAAATTATGCAGTCACTTCCACTTAAATTGACCACGTTTCAGTGCTTAAAAGCAACAAAAGGAGAAAACCTCCAAGAGGGGTGAATAGTTTTTGTAAGCGCTGTATGCGGGTAATGTAGAATATTACATTCAGGGTTCTTTAGAGCTTCTCCATCACTGAGCCATTCTGGACCAGCACAGAGTAATGACTGAGGCAGCCTGTTCAATCAGAGGAATTTACTCTTTTCATTGAAAAGACTGAGGCGGAGGATTCAAGAAGAAGACCTTCTATCTTACAGATATTCTGCAGCACATTTGTACTGTTAAAACCAGGAAGAGACAGAAGAGGTTAGATGATAACTGAGTGGACAAAAGGCTGAAACTCAGGAAGATGTCCTCATTAAATGTTCTTTCAGAACATCCGAATGCCGTAATGTGTTGTAATTACTACTTTTACTGTCAAA
>NW_007578022.1:443843-468629 GCF_000690725.1 Stegastes partitus
GCTGGTGCTACTCGATTACTAGATTACATGCTAAATATTAAGGCAGAAATAAAGCCACTTCGTAAAAGGATGCGATTCATTATGTGTATAGAATATTTGCATCTCACACGTTTCTAACAAACTGGATGTCAAAATGTTCTGTCCTCTGCACAATATAAAAGATGTTCTTCAACTACTGAGTCTTCGTAGATTAGAAATGGAGTTTCAACCTTTTAAAAAATCTGTCTTAATGTACTGCAGATCATTTTCCTTATCCAGATGATTAGAAAAGTCTCTGAGGATGCTGGAAGGAGTTTCAGAACTTTCGATAAGTTTTATAAAGTCACATAATGAGACGTATCTGAGTTTCTCAAATATCAGCTACTGACTTGCTGATGTTTGAGAAATAGTTCAAACATCAGCAGGTATTTATCCTTCAGAGAAACAGGAGTCTACCGCTGCGACCCAGATGTAATACTAATACGTGAAAATATGAGAGGAGCGATCTGGATCTCGTACAAAACCTGCCTGGAATGTGTATTAGAGTGGTGAAAGCAGATAGGTCACAGCTCTTCACTGTGCAGAACAAAATGAGCATCGTTCTGCTGAATGTGCAGCGGCTGAAATATGCATCAATACTCGTCGGTGCTGTTGGTCTCATTGATTAAAAGAAATGCCTCTGTGATGTGGCTCACTCTGTATGTCCTCTGACTTTCAGATGAACCCTGTAACGGAGACAAATCCATCTTCTGCCAGATGGAGGTCTTGGCGAGATACTGCTCTATTCCGGGCTACAACAAACTGTGCTGCGACTCCTGCAGTAAACGCACCGGAGTTCTGTCTCTGTTCTCCGAGGCGGCCGAGACCGAGGAGCACGTTCGCTTCGGATCGGCCTCCCAGCTCCTGGAGACGCTGACGGCCTCAGTGGGCGCCAACGGCACTCGCGCTGGTAAACAAGGCTCGGGCAAAGGATCGGGAAACGCTGCAAAGCACACCACCACTGCAGCTCCGGCTAAAAAGACAGCAGCGAAGATCACTACAGCACCCAGGCGGGTACCGAGACATGCGGATCTTGCTGGAGGGAAGCTCCCCGCCGTGGCAGATCCTACCGGGGACCAAAGGTCGAGCAGCTCCATGGATAGCCGGCGGCCCACGGCGTATTCTGAAGTGGAGAGATGAAAGTGACGCCTGTCCCTTCAGGACTCGTAATGTACAGTAGATAATCCAGCTTCATCTGAGTCTTCTCACACCAAAAAAACACCACAGAGAGAGAAAACGGAGATAGAGAGAGAAAGAAAAGTGCTGGTTCACTTTGTTTTAAAGAATTTCCCTTCCCCTTTTTATCGCCCCCTCATCCCCCCTGATACGGACTTTACACATCACTTGGACATCTCGCAGTGAGCTCTGGGCTGAAAACTGCTCTCACACTTTATATTTAGATGAAACAAAATGATACAATAATTTCAAGGTAAAGGGGGCACATGATCCAAAAGGGAATTTTCATCCGTGTCTAATGAAAAACTAAATGAAGTTCACAGTGAATAATTTTCAGGGTTTACAAAAACAGCCAAAGGACAGTTTAATAATGAAAGGACGCCTGTGATCGCTGCGCCGACTCCAAACTCATCACAGAGAAACGGTGGCTTCATTCCAGACGCGCTCTTGACTTTCTGAACCAACAAGTGCCAAAGCTTTCTTTGATGTTGCTGCCGAGGTGGCGGCGAGGCGTCTGCATTCCCCGCTCCGGTCGGTCTTTTGCTCCGGTCTTGTCATTTAATGAATCGGGCCCCTGTTGTCTGTCGAGCGTCGCAGCGTCTCCTCCGGCAGACGGCCAAGAGAGAAAATGTCAATAGGTGCAGTCATAACACCTGATTCAATTTGTGAAAATGTATGCAGACCCGCCTGTGCGCAGAAATAGATGCAGGAGCTGGTGCAGAGATGCAGCAAATAATCAAGTCTTCCAGTTTAGATGATACTAACGTTGCATAGTCTTGTTTGATGTGGCTATTAATTAAACACCTCTGCGTCATAATCTTTGAGCTGGTAGTTATGGATAAATGAAAGTTCAGATCATGTGATACAGCTAAAACATCCCCTTTACTTGAATGTTACAAGCTGCCATTCTTCTTGCCAAAAAGTCTCTGTGTAAAGCTTGACTTCCTGTACTCAGGAAGTCACTGCATGTTTAAACTCAAACATACTTTAAGCTTACGGAAAGTGACCAGTTGTGTCAGTAAAAAAACCATTAGGAAGATGGTTTGGGTTGTATAGATTTTTCTTTTCTTTTCTTTTGATGTCCACCTTTTGCTGTTAAGTGGCAGTTTTCTATGGAGATGGGTATTTATAAAGCTTCCTGTAAATACTGTACATGGAAATATCAGTATTATTTTAAGGAACTGAGGATACTTTCAAACACCTTTTTTTTTTAGCTAATTTGAACAGTACAGGTTGTTTACCTTTTCGGTGGCGGTGTTGTTGACATCACTATAAACGGATATATAGGGTGAACGAGTTCGCTCTAAACTCTGGTGCAAAGTTCCATCGGGACATTTACCTTGACTACAATGTGTTTTGAAGGGATTTTTGGGGAAATGCATTCATTTGCTTTCTTGTAGAGAGTTGATCTGCATGCTAAATATGAAGCAACTGTGGTTAAAGATAGAAAAGCACTGGTTTGTTGAGCAGCAGGTATGATGTAGGCTCTAGCCATGTCCATTATCAATCAATCAATCAGTCAGACTTTATTTGTGTAGCACTTATCATAGAAATAAAATGCAAGACAAATTGCTTTATAGAACAGACGGAATAAAAAGGCAATAAGAAGAGTCAAATCAATATCCTTCCACACCACCGCAAAAAGCATTCTGTTATTAATGAAGGACTCCATTAAACAGGGACTGAAGAACTAAGAAAACGTTATCTTAAATGCATGACACACCGGAGGCAGGATCATTCAGAATTCAGAAACGCAGACAAGAAAGTAATAAAAAGTAAAGTAATGAAAGATAGAAAAGTAAGTCACAAAAGCAAAACACACAAAAATTTAAAAGTGAACCAATAAAAGATGTAGAAAATAAATAAAATGTAAAAAATTAAGTATTCTAAGTTTTTAAAATAGTAGTACGATTAAAAAATAATCAACCAAAAGCCATTTTAAACTGGCACAAACTGACCACGCACTTGATTAATCATAACTTTAAACCTTAATAAAATAAAAATGGGGAAGTACTAAAAAAACATTGCCTACCATACATTTGTCACGCAGACAGAAATTAGCTCGAAAGACCAAAACCAGTTGTTGTTCCAGGCTGTAAACATGTTTATTTCTGCTGTGAAGTTGGACATGTTAACATGGAGGTCTGTGGGGATTGACTCGCTTGTATAGGCAACCTCAAGTGGCCATTTGAGGAACTGCAGTTTTTAGCACTTGGCTTTATTTGTCAACCCAACAAGCAAGAAAAGATCTATTCAACCTACTGGCACCTCTAAAGCTCAGTAAATAATATGCAACGTCCCATTTTTTCATCTAAACCAAGGCCAAAGTGTGAAAACAGTCTTGTTGCCTTTTAGATGAAGCTTCGATGCTCCTATGTAGCATCTGATTAGTGTCTCTGCAAGAAAGCGAATGAATGTGTCTCACAGAGCTTTTCCTTTCAGAAGCATCTCGAGCACATGACTTCATTCCACCTGTTTCTTCTCCTGAACCAGAAGTTTTCTATGGTGCTACCCAGCGACCTTTCTGCCTCTTTGTATTGCCCTCCTTGTGAAAGTGTTTGCTCAGAAAGGTCGAAGTTGTTCAGTCGAAAAAGGGAACTAAATTGAGAACATACTCGTCAAGTGTTCTCAGTGTTTGTGCGTCATTTACAACAGAGCCTTGTTCAGCTAAAAGATACCTGAAAAATAGGTTTTTACTTTGTGGGATCGTGATGTCCGTGTAGAATCCGAGGAGTCAACAGGATCATGGCCACATCCAAAGAGCTTCAGTAGAAAGCAGCTGGACTTCTCTTTTACCTTCGAGGACGTTTTTGCTTCTTCAGTTGTTTCTTTTAAAAGCCAACAACAAAAGAAGTCCGGCTGCTTTTTACTGAAGCTGTGAGGAAATGTCCATGACAGACACCCTGACATCTGGTTGGAACGCTGCCCAGTGTCAGATGTTCACATTTTATTCAATAGCTACATATCGGAGTCAACTAATGTTATTTATTCAAGGCCGGTAGCGAGTTAACAACCAAATTTCCGATATCTGGAACTGATCGCTTCTGTCAGGATCAAAGTTTTGGTGTCAAAATATAAAAAACTCCAAAACGAAACTCCACAGAAATGTCTTAGTTTATATCTTTTACAGACTGACTTGCTTTATGAGTTTGTTTTATTGGGAATTGGTTAAAAAAAATATCAAAGGTACTGATAATTCTGAATATCGGATCTGAAAATCGTCCAACCTGATGGTCAGTCGATCCCAATCGATGGATACGATTGGATTAAAGTGATATTTGACCACTAGGAAGCAGACGGACTCTAAAACAAACTCACCAGCTCATTGATTTAACAAAAAGCAAATGGTTTCCTGTTAGAGTCAGTTGCTTAACTACAACAGCAGTCGACTGAATCACATTAGTGCCCATTGGACGGATGCCAGTCAAGTATTTTTTTAGCTCAGCTTTTTCCATAGACTCATGAGACATAGATCTTGTCCTTTAGCTCCCAGATCATCCACTTCCTTCTCTCAGCTCCGAGTCGTGACAACGCGCTAAAAGCTGCTGCGGAGCTGATGGAGTCGGGTGTCGGTTCTCGGAGGGTTCAGCACGACTCACGACCCTTTTTCACATCATCTCAACCTACTCTAACATCAGGAATTCATCTAATGGTGCTTTAAGATCATCGTCTGAACACGGTTCTGTTGTAGGTTTTGTGTTTGCAGGAACACGGCGGCGTCGTGAGCGCGATACGACGGACTTTGAAAACAGTTGTTTTTTCTCCAAAGTATTCTCTAAATGGCTTTTTTTGTTGATTTGTTTTTTTTCTTTAGAGAGAGAGAGAAAGCTATTTATTTTTTAAAAAAGGATTTCCTCACAACCACCATGCATCTGACTGCAATAGCAAAGACACAGTTTTTGTGTTCTCAGCAAAATAAATAGCTCGCAACTACTCACACTCATTCCTGTGTGCCAATGTATAGAACATGTATATAGCATTGAGTACAGAAGTATTTATTAAAGTTAAAGGGTTCTGCTTTGTTTCTACAGTTTGTGCGGCCGCTCATTAAGCTGCAAACGAAAAACTCACCTTGGCTTTTTTTTTTTTTTATCCACACGTTTTCACATTTGAAATGGATTTCTGCTTCTGATAGACTAGCAATGACGTTGTTTTGTGCAAACAATTAGATGTAAATATACATGCTCAGATTTTGAGATGTTTTACTTGTTGTCAGAAGGCTGTTTTTTCACAGCTGTTTTGTAGACGTTGTTAACAGAGTTTCGCAGCAGCATGTACTGACCAGACAGATGCTTTATTTTAACCAATAAAACATAAATAGCGTAGCACCAGTAAACCAGTAAAGTTGTTTCTTTTTTTTTGTGTAGTTTGCCAGTGTTGAGTTGCCATTTCCCAGTTCTTTTCACATCCTTTACCTGCTGCCTATAAAACATTGCTGCTAGCTTGTAATGATAAGTAGATAGTCGTAGATTGACAATCCCTGAGCCTCAGACAGATATTATTACTGCATAGGATCCTCCATGTACTGTATCGATGCCCCCTGTGCTGTCCGTGCATTGAAGTATTGTCGTGACCGTCAGTCCCTCTCTGCTCCATTTGCTTTTCTATGTATTTGTGTAGATTGAAGTGTACACTACTGATGCTGTTTGTTGTAATGGGGAGCACATAGCAATAAAAGATATGATTAACGACTCTGATTTCTTGCTTTTCAGGCTTCCTCCTCCGTCATTCAGACATCTGTTTAGGTCCTGATGTACGATAATCAGATAGAATCCACAGATTTCTCTCATCGCTTTGCAGTTTGAACGATGTGATGTTTAGATTCTCAGTGCAGGTGAGGAAAACAATAATGTAGTGTTTAAAAATGCAGCAACATGGATGCAACAAAAACAGCAAAAAAAAAGGTCTAAAGCTTCTTGTTTTTGTGTGTATGTGGTGCACTTTCACTAATTTGGACTTACGGCTGGTTTCATTGTTATTTATTCAATTAAACCAACAAACAAAATACTTTTTTTTTTACAACTAAACATCATCATATTTCTATTTACCATAGACAGGATGATAGATATTTAATTTTGCAGCAGATTACTCAGGTACAGAAGCTACAATTATAGCCAAGAACTCACATCTGACACTGAATATAAAACTTTTCTGGCACAGAACTATCCACAGAAATAATGATACGTGCTGAAGACTTAGAGTGAGTTGCTAAAATATTTGTCCTATGTAAAGTGCAAAATGTAGAACATCTATAAAGTTTTTTTAAAAAGTGTATACAAAATGTGCAGAAAAAAATAAAATAAAATAAAAAAATATACACATATAAATAGAAGATCATGCTGATTGATTTCACCACAACTTTCACCTTCACAGCTCCATTTTAAAAACGTTCCAAGAAAGTTCTGCAAAGTTTTACAAATGTTTCAGTAAAAAAGTTCCTCTCAGTTGTCAGAATGTTCTCCTTAAGGGCAGCTTAACTAGAAACATTCTAAAAATGTTTGGTGGTAATATTCTTAACATTAACAAAACCAAACGCTGCACCGCGAACATACTTCCTTTGTCTTTATTTAACAATATGGGAACGTTTTATAGATTCTGTAATATGTTCCTGTAACAACATCCCCAGAACATTGCAGGAAGAATGTCCCACTTCTGTTGTAACGTCATATTTATTGATCTGGAACATCTGGAAAACCTATTTAGAATGTTGGTTCTTGTTTTGCTACCATAGAACATAATGTGTGTTCCTGAGAACTTTCTCCAAACATCCTCTAAACGATGATGTTAATCCTCTGATTTTTAACCTAATGGGAACTTTATTGGAAATAGTAAAACATCCTTAAAATGTTCTTTAAGCAGTACATTAAAATAGTATTAGAACTTGTAGACAATGTTAGTCAGCGTTGTAGGAACGTTCCCGGCTAACAGGTCTCTGTATCGGGTACCACAGTTAAAGGAACAGTTTGACATTTAAAGAAATATTCACTTTGTGCTGATAGTTAAATGAAAATGTGGATTTCTGAAAATGAAAGTAGGCAAAACGTAAAAGTTAAGTAAACGAAAGTTTAAAAAAAATACAGACATCGGTAACTTTAAAATTCCCTCAACAAGATTTTTTTTTTTTTTTACTTATCTGTGTGTATTTCAGAATAGATGTTTTCAATGTACCGTTTGCCCTGATGACACTCTTCTGGGAAAAATGTAGGAAACACACATGCTTGGATCTTATGTAACCCAACAAAACTGAACAAATATTTGTATTTTTTCTTTACCTTTTGCTGTGGTGTTTAATCAAACGTGACTATTGCACAAAACTCACTGAGACACAGAAGAAAACCTGCAGTTATTCTATATTTATATTATTATGACCATCTATCTGAAGCCCACCGCCTCCTAATGCAGATACATCTTTTAAAATAGCTCACGTTCCGTTTTAGTAGAAAGGTAGAATAGTGCATTTATTAGACAATAATACACATTCACTGCTGTTGTGTGTATTTCCAGCAGGACAATTAACTTTATGTATTTTCTAATGTATTTTGACACCAATGTCCCTGCGATGCACAGAGGACTAAAATATTCCATTACTCTTAACAGAAGGGTCAATTTCCTGTTAGTTTTCACGTCTTTGGTGGATTTTCTGACAACATGGTGAACATATAATATAATTTCTTCTATAATTAACAGGATGACGCAGATGCAGGAAGGTAAATCGGATTTATTTGTGTCCTCGCTGCTGTAAACATGACCGGGTCGTCCTGGACACTTATTTTTAATGTTTTTTTTCTATAGTGTTTCTATAAATTACACTCTTGTAATTGTCTGTTTAGCTGCCGCGGCTATTTGTTAGTTCTCAGGAAATTAGCTTCTGCAGGAAAATACAAAAACACACGACCTGCTTTACTGCAAGTGGAGAAAACATTAAAGGGTTTGATTCTGCGTCAGAAAAACTTTTATTTTAATCATTCAACAAAGACGTCTTTACTTCCGGAAACAGCAGAGCCTAGATCAACAGGTACACAACAGGAACCAGACGATGGTGTTGCGTGTGGTCTTTATTTAAACTGCACTTGAGGACAATGTGCACAAAAAATCTGACTGTTAATGAATCTGTTGCCCAGTTACAGCAAAGCCAGATCAAATGTGGGAATGAATGAAAGGGTTTTTTTGTGCACAAAGAGGAAAGCACACATGATTCCTCTCTGCATGAATAAATATAATGAGTTCTACATGAATAGTTCAGACATTGTGCTAGAATAATGATGCAATATGGGGCAAAACATATGATGACCATCACCTCTGGGTCTTTATTTAGCCTCCTGCTTCAAAATGAGGTTGACATTTGCGGCAATAATGACTTCAGGAAATGAACATTTATTGATGTGCGATTGACAGCTACGATCAATAGGGCTTATTTGCTGGACTTTGAAACACACTTTCTTCGGCTCACATGTTTAGACACACCAGCTCCACAGTCCCGAAGCCTCTGAATGTGCTACCAGAAGCTCCAGACTGCAGCCAAACACACCTACAGGTATTTTTGTGGGTTGAAAAATGTCATATAACATAACAAATTATCAATTCACATCAGCTTTTTGCTGCCTACTAACCACATGCATAATGTGGTGTGGTGTTCCAGCAGCCCACACTGCTGATGTACAGCGATCAGAGGCAGCGGTGAAATAAAAAACCAGAGGGTAGAAGAGAACATCTGCAATTGTCAAACACACTACAGACACCATGATGGTGTTTGTCAGTGCACCAAGCAACGAATCTGAGTTATAACTGGTTGTAATTTAACTGGAAATATGTGGGATTTATATTATAATGAGGACAAATTAGATGCTACATCCAATAAAATCCACAATAGTTCATTCTTATAGTCACAATTCGACATGTCTTAAATTAAAATTTTGACTGTTCATAAATACTTTGAGTCCGTTTTCCATGTTATAAAAGCTATAAGAGTGTTTTATTTTATTTTTTTATTTTATCTTTTATTATACAGGGAAAAGTATGGAGTAGTGAGATTACCAAATTACAAAAATAAAGCAACAAAAGAATAATAAAATGAAATTGGAAATAAAAAGAATAAATAAAATAAAAAATAAACAATGTGGCAATATGAAGTAATATTAATCAAAAATGAATCCATAAAAGAAAAGGCTAATAAAAATAGAAATATAAAGACAAATAAATAAAATACAGTCGTGACTCAATAATCCAACACTAAATGTAAAACCTTCTTTTATGTCAGATAGCAAAGCTGTCGGATTGTCAAGACGGAGGTCGAGATACAAGGAGGGCTCGATGCTGGAAGGCTTTGCAGATGAATAAAATGTAATATTAATGACAGAGTGCATGTTTTCTTTATTTGTAAAAACAAAAAAACACCAGAAAAACTGAATACTAGTGGTACTGTCTCCACCATCTTTGAGTTTGTGCAGCTTTTAACAAGTGCCCTGTGCAGCCTGATTCACATTCTGCTTATTAAAACCCTGACGGTGTGTCTGTTTGCAGGAGAGCAGCTACTATCTCACTGGCAATAATTTCCTGCTACACTTCATGAAACTACTTGAATTGTAAAAGCGGATGCAGCTAACAAGACAACAATTATCCAATACATCCGTTTGCCCGTTTCTACATTTTGGGAGGAATCTAGATTATTTCCACACTAATCCAAACACATTTGTGGTGAGTTGCATTGCAGCAGATGGATGTTCTGATTGAACTCGGGGGGATTAGCTGCAAAATGGATTTTCTATAAGACATGTTTAATATTACAGAGTCCCCAAAGATGTCAGGGAAGTGGTCTAAATACCAGAAAGGCTGGAATCCCTGCTAATATTCTGCTCCAGTGCATCTTTTCTCTTTTGAGATGCTGAGGAGCAACACTTCTAAAATGTCCCCACAGATAATAATAATACTCCATCCATCCATTATCTATACACCGCTTAATCCTCACTAGGGTCACGGGGGGCTGGAGTCTATTCCAGCCGACTCAGGGTGAAGGCAGGGGACACCCTGGACAGGTCACCAGTCTATCACAGGGCTACACTTAGAGACAGACAACCAAGCACACTCACATTCACACCTACGGACAATTTAGAATCACCAATTAACCTCAACATGTTTTTGGACTGCGTGGGAGGAAGCCGGAGAACCCGGAGAGAACCCACGCTGTACGGGGAGAACATGGAGACTCTACGCACTGGGACACGAACCGGCGACCTTCTTGCTGCGAGGCAACAGTGCTGCCTAAAAATAATAATACATTTTTAAAAATCCCAGGAAATAGCAAAAGTAGCACCGCTGGAGACATCAGTGCATGTAAGCGTCTGAGCTCTCTTGAGAAATGGGATGAGAGCAAACACAAACAGCAGAGCAGCTATAGAGGAGGACACAGCCTCTACATGCTGGTGTATTAACCATCACAGAAACATAAGAAACGATGACCAATGCTGCTAATTTAGGGCGGCTTACATTGGATGGTGGTCTAATACATTTACTTAGCGCTGCACATTTCACAGATATAAGTAGAAGAAGACCTGTGTAGAGCATGTTCTAGTACATATAGAAAGAATGTAATCAGACCTCAGCAGCACTTTCTTCTTCTTCTTCTTCGGTTCATATACACCTAAGTATGAAGCAGAACATTAAAACACATGATGGTTTTAGAAGATTTATTCTGAATGCTGCTGAGTTTCAATGTCGGCTGCCATCACCTTCAGTAAAAAAAAGTCTAAATCATCCGTCTGCTCAAGTGTCTCCTGTAGAAAGAAAAAGAAAAGAGACACAAAAACCGAGTACATCACAGGATTCTGTGTTGAATAACTTCATGTTTTGAATGGTATTCATGTGGGGCTTCACCATTCTTATCAGACAGCTGCTTGAGAAAATATGTTTTCTGGAATTTTTTAAACGTGAAACACTTTGAAGTAGATGTTTTCTGTCTTTTGCTGAGGAAATAAATGATTTCATTTCAGCCTTAGATGAAATAAATTAAAAGCAAGTTTAGCAACTTGAAAAGAAGAAGCAGTCTCTTAAAGTTAACTTTTTTTCTCTTTCTCTTTAATCTTGTTGATTATTTTTTATATAACCAGAAGATTTATGTTCAGAAAAGTTCACGTTACAGCAGCAAGATCCAAATGAAGTAAGAAACAAGACACAAAATACAAAAGTAGAAGAAGGATAAACCTAATAAAGACCATGTGCATGTACAGCTATAACATGATGTGTATACAACTGTACTTAAACTGACACAGATCAGCAAAAAGACAAATGACACACTATGTTATTGTGCTTTAGAAGCTTTAAGAGAAGCCGGTTTAAAAAGGCTGAGTGCTGAAGGAACTGGAGTTACATCCAGTAAGTTGTTCTCAGACATTTTAACAGCAAAACCACCACCAGTTCAAACACAAACAGTCGAGCAGTTCTGACTATAGATATGTATAATAAAGGCTACATGTCTTACGGCGGCGTTACAAACAGGATCACCCTTCGGCCATCTTGATACGGGGCAGCTCTCTGGCGGAACCTGTGGTACGTGAAGGAAGGTGAGTGATCTGCACAAATGGATATACTCTTATTTATAACTGTTTGGTTTCTTACCAACGTTGTTAACGTGGCTACAATTCAAGTTACAAAAATACAAATAAAATACAAAATAATTAAAATACAAATTGTTGTTGGCCGTGAGAGTGTAACATAATTATCCATAAGTGCAGTATTATAGCTACACCTCTGACGTTTATAACAAATCAAACCGTTTGAAAATCGGTAGAAAACTGAGCAAGTTATGGTTATTTAAAAAGTACACGCAACACTACAAAACAACGTTACGGGTGAGCAAGCAGACCGTACCAAGATGGCCGCCAGTGTGGCCGTGCGATTTCATTGGCCAGCATCTAGCCTTTATTATATATATCTATGGTTCTGACCAACCAGGGAATGTTGACACTGATTTTGTATTTCTAATATTAAAAAAATGTAAAGACTGAAACAAAATACAAAAAATTTTCTGTTAAAACCATAGACGGTATAAAAGATGGACGTAGCTACCGTGACGTCACCCGTTGGTTTCTGCACTGAGAAAATGAAGCCAGGGTTTTGCTACTTCCTGGTTGACATCTTGGATTTTTGGAGTCAGTGACGCAAAAATCGTCGGAGGGGGGCGGAGCCATAGGAGCAGCGATTGGTCAGACGGATTGAGAGGCAGGCCCTCTCTGCCCCGCCCACATTTACCGCCTTCTGCTCGCTTCATCTGTATGGTCGCTGCCGACTGTCAATCAAGCCAGCCACGCCCCTTGCCCCGCAAAATGTTGACGATTTTTTAAAAATTCAGTATTGATTTATTTTCAGATTGGCCACCTGATCTCTGGATTTGACCATGAAAACTAATAAGAAAAAAATCCTGAGTTGTAGGAATGCAGTATTTCATGATCTGTGATCACTTCTTTTCCAATTCCAGTCTATGGGAGCCAGGGCTTTTTGGAGCCAGGTCTAGTGGACGTAGTGATATTGCAGGTTTTTGACACTTCCAGGTTGGCTTCATTTTTCAGGTCCGGTTGCTACGTCCATCTTTTATACAGTCTATGGTTAAAACTGTAAATAAACTATCTGTTTGCACATGTTTTTATCAGTTAAAGTATCTATGATTTGAATCTGCAGCCAGAAGACAGACCCAGAAGCCCGAATGGACACAATGTGACGCCTCACAGATGTGAGTCTTCTGAACTTCTGCTCCGTGTTTTAGGTTGTTTCCTGTTTTATTTTGACATCCCCAGTCCTTGTGTGTCTCATCGTGCTCTACTTCCTCCCTTTGTCTGCTTTTCAATCCTTTTTCCAGTGACCCAGTTAGTTTCAACTCTCCACATTAGTTAGGGTGACCAAACGTCCTGTTTTCCCAGGACATGTGCTGCTTTCAAGTCCTGGTCCTGGTTGTTTCTAATAAAGCAATAGAAATGCCCTGGTCCTGTCCTGGAGGAGGCGTACTTTAAATGTACTGAAATGATGAGGCATCTTTGAGTAAACTTTGAGTATCATTTGAGTATCTCATTGCCGGGCCGAGTGTCCTGGTTTTCGGTAATCAAAGTATGGTCACCCTACATTAGTCCACTGTGTATTTATAGTCCTGCGTCTTCCTTTGTTTTCTGACAACTTGTCCCCGTTAGCTTGTTGTCTGCAGCACCTGCACCTTTGTTACCTGTTTGTTACCTTCCTGTTCACCCGCCTCAGGTTTTCCTTCCTGGATTCTACCTTTTTTCAATTCATTTATTTATGATTTTTTTGTTTGGGTTTAGTTTAATTTAGATTTCACTTGGACATCTTGTATGGATTTATATCTGGATCACTAGCTGCCGTTTGTTTGTTTCACTACTTCCAATAAGTGTCTTCATTAACTTGTCTGCACTTTGGTCTTTTTTTCTGATATTCCTGTGACACAATTTTGCCATAAAAGTGTAGTTTGTCTTGTGTAATTTAAATTGTAATTATCTTATGAGCTTTAGAGCATCTAAAAACACAACTTTAGCATATTTTAATCATTTAATTGCTGCATACAATACCTTGTTTCACGAGTTCTCATGTGCTTCTACATGGCAGTTTTTTTCTGCATTAGAGAGGAATGAAAGTGAGACGTTGTGCCACTCCAATGTGAGGTCTCAAAAAAATCCAAGAATGATCTGACTCTATCACTGTTTTCTTCTGATCTGAACTGATTAAAGCACTGGAGAGACTTTGCCAGACTTTGTGCTGCTCTTAACGTCACACACCTGAACGCAGCCACACATGAGCTGCTTCATTCCAAAGCATGAACACGTTTGTTGTCGTCAGAGAACAGACGAGTGCGTCCACAGCTCCTCCATCTCGGTGGCTGGCAGCCAAGTCGTGGCCTCCAGAGCAAACATTTGCACGACAGCGTCTACAATCGTGCGAGTTTGTCCAAAGGCAGAGCTTGCCAGAATGTTCTGAAGAGGTCGCTGCGTTTGGGAGACACGCGAGGGTTTCTGACAAACTCTTGGCACAACAATCGATGTTTTGTGTGCTGTCTTTGATTTGCCTGATGGACTGTTTGCTCTTTGTTAGCGCAGAGAAAAGACTGACAGTTTCTTTCTGCTCTGAAGTGATGAAGAACGGAGGCCCGTTTCCCTCAGGCAGTAATCCACTGAAATGTTCAGAGTTTGTTTGTGTAACACTTCTTTTTTTCATAAAAAAAAATGGACAAGACAAAAACCAGCAGCATAAATTAGTGTTTGCAATCCCTCTGCTTGCCACATGATTTGCATTTAAGCCAATATTCAGAGTTAATCCTCACTAAAACAGTCATGTCAAGTCAAGTCACTGTTATTTATGTGGCACATTGAAAACAACAGCTGTTGAACCAAAGTGCTTTCCAGTAGAATGATGAGATCGTCACTGTGAAGTTTATGTGTTCGGTTCAAGACCCCACAGTGTCATTTGTTATGCACGTTACTCGACTAGTTTAAATATTACAGTTAAAACTGGACAAAATTATATAAAACAGTAATTTATCTGACTAAATGAAATAACATGATTAAGACCCTACAATATTATTATTTATACAATGACCCAACAAAATCTTACACATTGTTTAAAACAAACAAACAAACAAACATGCAAATCTGACAGCAAAGGTGCAGAAAAAATACATCGAAACAAAAAGTTGGAATGCTGTAACATTCAAAAACTGTCAAAATAAAAGAAATATCTGTAAAATAATGACATTTTAGTCAATTTAAATATAGTAAAATAGTCAAATTTGAGGATGCAATTACATTATATATGTACACACACACACACACACACACACACACACACAGAATATACATGTGGGCATTATTGAATGTTTTGGCCATTTATTTATTTATTTGTTTTTTTTAAAGCAATCAACATTTAAATAGTACATATTTCTGTTATTTAACTAGTTGTTATCTGAAATTTATCATAAGTTTTTTTTTTTAAAAATACTTTGAAAAAATAGAATTGTATGTTATTTATGGAAAATAATTAATGAAAAATAATGTAAAATAAAAAATGTTTTTGCTTATTTATTTTATTTTATGCTCAAACTTTGTAAAAGCGTGAAGTACAATTATATATATACATCTATATATAATTTTGTAAAGAAAATATTTTTGATGTGGACATTAGTTTTAGCCTTTTTTTTCTTACAATAGACATTTAAATAGTTTTCTGTAATTTTGCTAGATGTCGTCTTTAATTTGAACCTTTTTTTTTAAAACCATTTTTAAAATCTTTAATATACATACATTTAAAAAAAAAAGAAAAACCTTTTTTTTCTAATTTCTATACAGTTACGTTTAATTCTATAGTTCATATAGACCATTTGTTTTAAAAAATAAAATAAAATTACAATTTTGAAATGTAAACATTTTTAACGTAACTGTTATTTACAGTGGTAGGTTAACATGTAAATTCCATCCATCCATTGTCTATACACTGCTCACTAGGGTCATGGGGGGCTGGAGTCTATCCCAGCTGACTCAGGATGAAGGCAGGAGACACCCTGGACAGGTCACCAGTCTATCACAGGGCTACACTTAGAGACAGACAACCAAGCACACTCAAAGCAACACTAAAGCAGAGAGAAAGGAACAAATAGGGAAAGACGCACACTACCAGCAAACAAGAATTAACATTAAGAAGCTCTGCCACCTTTAGCTTCAAGGTGTGACTTAAGGAACACTGGTCATAAAGTGGCCCAGAGGCAGAAACCTGAGTTCATACATCAGTAATGTTTAGCTGAGTTAAACCACGAAAAGGCTTTAAAAACAAATAGTAAAATCTGAAACTCATTTCTGTATCTCACTAATAGCCAGGTAAATGAGTCAGAACCAGGCCGATTGTGCTGTCGGGTAAGTTTGGACTGTTTAAACCTCGTGTACAGAGAGTTAAAGTAGTTCAGCTGAGAGCTAATAAAAACACAGATTGTAGTTTCTAGGTCCTCTGGTGATGCTTCTGACCTGATAACAGCTTCACAGCACTGGACTGTTTAATAAAACTAAAACAAGGGACCAAGAACACACCCACATTTTTAACTCCACCATACTCGGCTGCTTGATACCTTTAAATATAATAAATAAAATAAAATCACAGGAGCTTTGGCAAACTCTCATTACAAAATCAAAAACTCAAAAACTGTACAGCTCGCCCCACCACCCTCTAAAATCGGATTTCCAACTTGCTGTTAATCTGTCCTGCTGCACCACCATAACATGATCTGAGCTCTTCAGGGGTTGAATAACATTTTTTTTTAAAATAAAAAAATCTTATTTCATACAAGTTTAAGTGAATTTGTAAATGGATCACGGTGGCTGTGATGCCATCCGTAACGGCAGAGATATCCACGTCTCCACTGACACAATAATTCAGTTGAAACGGTGTTGCTGCAGCTGCAGACCCTCTTGGGTTCCTTAAATATCCATACCCTTGTGTATCAGTGTTTTATTGTAACAGGATTTAATTTTCTGTCGGGCATACCGACGTGGGAAATGAGTCACTGATGTAGAGGTAAGTGGGTCAAGATGAAGTGGTGATGCCTTTACAAATAAATTACTGTGCTTCATTACGAGCTAAATTTAAAGCTTCCCTTGAGAACACAAACGGATTATGTCCAGCGCTTGGTTCTGGATGTTCATTATCAGAACCGTGTCACAAACTGCTTCACTCACATAAATACGTAAATGAGATGGAAACTGTCTCCTGATGCTTCTTGGATTCTGCAGAATCATCCACAGACTGGAGTGTTTCCACCTACCGCTCATCTTCGTTGAGATAAGATAAGATAAGACAAGATAAGATAAGTTAAGATAAGATAAGATAAGATAAGATAAGATAAGATAAGATAAGATAAGATAAGATAAGATAGATACGCCTTTATTTATCTCACAGTGGAGAAATTCACAGTGTTGTCAGCAGCATTACACATGGAGACACACATACTATACAGAAAAATGTACATATAAATATAAAAAATAGTGCCAACGAGTATAAAAGTACACATAAAAAGAGAACAGTGCAAACAGAGTACGAGAATGGGCTTCTGAATGGGGGTACATAGAAAAGATATATATTTATTTATATATAGAAGATAAGGAAAGGTGAAATTACAGGTAGTAACTAATAAAATCACATTACAAAGTATACATTTTGTAATTACTGTCCACATTTTATAAACAGTGATTTATTCTTTAGCGATGTTTGACTGAAAAACTGCACTATTTTTGCTATATTTAAATCAGAAATACAATATGTTTTCAGTATTTTTTTAAACAGCTATTTGCTGTTATTTGAAAGAAAATAATTTACATCAGGGATTGAAAATTTGTCAATAATTTTGAACTGTTATTTTACAGATTTTCCCTGTTTTGTTAAGTGACAGATAATAACCAGTGAAATCACTTTGAAGAGTATTAATTTACATGGTAACTGTAAAAACAAAATGTCTTTTACAATGTGTGACCATAAAATTAGACTGTTTTAATATATCAAAATCAGCTCCAATATAATTATTTTACAGGTATTTGCTTTTTTCCCACCAATCTTTTGATGTGGTCGTTATTTACAGCATTTACTGGCTTTTTCAAAGTTCACTTGTATATTAATACCTTTTTTCTGGGCATGTATTGGATATTATTTTTCATTTAACAAAACAGGGAAATCTGTAGAAGAATGGTAATTGTTTTAAACATCACAGTTAAAAACAGAAAGAATTTTTCTTTTTTTTTTTTTACAATGTACAATCTATTGCAAGCTAAAATGTCCATAAAAATCAAACTTTATTGCGATGAAAACAGACGAGGAGGTTAATGTATCTGTATATTGTATACTGAATTTGAATGCTGATTTGACTTGAATTTTGATTTGCATTTGATTTGATTTGATTTGAATTTTGAATGCTGTTGTTTTGTTGCTGATTTTATGTTGGTGTTGTGTTGTTTTTTGGTGTAGCAATTTCCCTGAGGTCTTGTACCGAAGGGATTAATAAAGTTTTATTCTAATTCTAATTCTAATTCTTAATGATAATCACCAATAATGAATGTAATCTGTTGTTTTCTTGTTTGTTCTGACAAGAGCTGAAGTTCAGGTTGCTGCTTCCAGCTCTGTTTCGTCGTCTTTCTTAGTGTTTATCTGAGTTTATGAAACACTTCCAGCATCAGTCAGCAGCAGGATCCATCTGAGCATCTCCAAAGACAAAGATCTTCAAACGTCAGAACAGCAGAAGTTGGAACAACAGCCCAGAATGTCAGAAACATCATTGAATAACTAAAACTATAAATTATTCCTGACATGGAGTCAAGATCAGTCCTGGTAATGATCATAGACTGTATAAAAGATGGACGTAGCAACCGGCCCTGAAAAATGAAGCCAACCCGGAAGTGTCAAAAACCTGCAATATCACTACGTCCACTAGTTGCTGGCTCCAAAAAGCCCTGGCTCCCATAGACTTGAACTGGAAGAGAAGTGATCACAGATCACGAAATACTGCATTCCTACAACTCAGGATTTTTTTCTTGTTAGTTTTCATGGTCAAATCCAGAGATCAGGTGGCCAATCTGAAAATAAATCAATACTGAATTTTTTAAACATCGTCAAAACTTTGCGGGGCAAGGGGCGTGGCTGACTTGATTGACAGTCGGCAGCGACCATACAGATGAAGCGAGCAGAAGGCGGTAAATGTGGGCGGGCAGAGATAAGATAAGTCACACCAGGAAGTCCGACAACTTCTGATGAAGGCTGAAGTGACAGCCGAAACTGTCAACGGGAAAATTATCTCGTTATCTCGGGAACACGAACGCCGTTTTCTCGAGATAGCGACATAATTATCTCGTTATCTCGGGAAAATGCCGTTTAAAAAAATGTGTGGCCATGACCGCTCTCGGCTTCTGTAGAAAGTTCACTGCTGTTACAGAAAATTCTTATAAGAGTGTTACCCTTTGTTTGTTGAATATTTTCTAGATTTCCTCATGTACACTGGCAGCAGATGGGCTTTAAGTATCATCACATGACCTGCACTTCATTTGTAATTCAAAAACGAATTTCTGTTCGTTGTATCAAAACGACAAATATACTGTTTCAGGAGTCAGGAAATGTTCGCGTTTTGCCTTTTGATACGATTTTACAGCCCTCATGAACTGGGCTTGTGCTTCATCGGCTTCAGGGGTTTAGTGTAACGTTGGTGCAGTTCCGCCTCCGGCCACCGGTGGCAGCTCTGAGCGGTGCTGCTGCTGCTGCTGCTGCTGACTGGGAGACGGAGCGAAGAAGACCAAGTGGTTTCCTGGAAATCAAACTAACTGCGTCAGCTTGTTGGAATACATTTCCGCGACTTTAAAAGATCCACATTTTCTCTCCTGGTGAGTATCAGCTCCCTCATATAACAATATTCCGTCCGAACAGTGAAGTTTTTGTCCTTCCTGAAGCCTCTGTACTGAAAAAAGAAGTTTTTCTTTCTTCTTCTTTTTTTGGTTTGTTTTAGTTTTGCTAATGTTGTTGCTGAACTTCTCTGAATTACACAGAGAGCTGCTTCTGTCATATCATCTGCTTTCACTGACAAGAAGAAGGTGATTCAAATGCCTTTAACACCAGACAGCTTTCATAAAGAATATTGACAATTACAGCAGCATAGCATGTGATATCATCTCCATTTCCGGGTTTTTACGAAGGACGGAAAATGGGTCAAGTACAAATAAATGTAGATAGAAATGATTAAATTAATACATAACAATATCTATGTCTTGCAAACTAACAAGGACACTGTTAAATGCATGTCCTGAATTTATTTTCACATTTCAATACATCAACTTTTTTGACCAACTATTTTAATAACTGATTAATTGGTTTTAGGTTTGTTTTTTAACGTATAAATTCTGTAATCTCAGTTTCTAAAATGTGAATATTTTCTGGTTTCTTTCTTCCTCTGTGACAGTGAACTGAATGTCTTTGGGTTGTGGACAAAACAAAACATTTTCATTTTGAGACCAAACAACTGATCGATTTTACAAGAAGAAAAAATATATTTAATCCACAATGAATAAATATTTGGTTGAAGCCATCTTTGGATTTGTTCACTTCATCCAAAAGCTGACTGGTCAGCTGGACGAACCAGACAGAAGCAAACGATTCCAACCAAATCTACATGATACTAGCTAACTTTGATAACTATCCAACTTTAACCTTGTTTCACCATGTTGCAGTGAGCCTACAGTTTCTATTATCCTGGGACCTTTGTGGTGTGTTTTGTCAGATCCTTCAGTCAACATCTATCAAACACCATGTCTCCATTTTATATTTCAGAAGCTGTTAGAAGCTCTCATGTCACCACCAGGGTTGTTCCTGTCTTTGTCCATATGCAGTTGGAGGTTTGGGTTCAGCCTTCATCTGATGCAGCACTTTTCAATGCTGTCTTCTAAATACTGTCTTTCAGTGTCCAGCAGCAGGCAGGATGTCTGTGACTATGACCAAGGCTGAAGGGGTCACTGTGTTCACTTTGACCTCGGACCCTCAAAGTGCTTGGCCTCCTCTGTGCCAGATCTTCAAGGGTCTTTGCTACAGTCCAGTGTGCTGCTCAGTGTCTCAGCACCTGAGGAGGAGCCAGAGAACTTCTCAGTCAGCACTGGGGGTGAGCAACAATGCTTCAAGATGCTCTCAGATTTTGAATTGATACGTTTTTCTTTCCCCATCTGATTCTGATTTAAACTTTGAATAAATCATATGTCCCTGCGTTGGAGCTTCAGGTGTTGTGTTTATACGAGATATTTCTATGAAACCACGAGAGAGCTGTGTTCTGCGTCGTGTTTGTAGTTCATATTGTGCTTCCTGTTTCACAGACTCTGCAGATCATGGTTGGGCTGCTCAATCTTGGCCTTGGAGCCATCCTCCTCAGCTCTCACATTGGCCCTTGGTGGCTAGTAGAAGATCTAATGTTTCCTTTTTGGTTGGGAGCATTGGTAAGCAAACAGATACTTGATTAGAGATTTTCTTCTCTACGTCATGTTTTTATTGTGTCATTGACTAAAATCCAACAGAACTTTTACTGCAGAAATTACAGCTGTTAGAGTCTTTACAATTTTTTAAAGGTAGCAGCTGCTTTGTCTCTGTCAGTGTGAGCACAGGATGAAGTGTCTTCACTCAATGAAAGATAATAGAAATTAAATACATGACTTTTTATTTAGTATTTGCATGCTAGAATAGAACTGTGATGATTTTGTTTTTCTTTTTGTCTTTTGTCTAGTTCATTGTGTTTGGCATCACGTGCATTTTGTCTGAGAAGTACCCCAGTCCATGTCTGGTGAGTAGTTCAACTTTTTATCTCAGAAGGACTTGTTCTATTTAGTGCTGTAGTCAACTGAAGCAAATCTAGGTGGACTGAAACACCTATTGGTCAAATCAGGAGAAAGAAATCTGCACATTAGCTGCAGATGAACTTAATGGGCCACAGTGCACTAGTAAAGTAAAAAAGTCAAGTAAAAAAGTCAAGTAGTATATTTGTTTTATACTGAAATTCGAACTTATATCTGGTTGGGCATAAACTAATGACTGTTGTGTTTCAGGTCATCCTCACTGTGGTTCTGAATCTGGCAGGAGTTGCTTTTGCCATTACAGCCATTGTCCTCTACAGCATCAGCATAGCAAACGCACGTACTTGGTGGAGTTGTGGCTTTGATTATGAGTCCTGGTATGAAAGACGTCATACAACAACTCCATCTCCGTCGAGGGACTTCTTGAGGGAGAGATGTATGGAGGCCAGAGAACTGTTTATGGTAAGTATGGAGGTTATTTCAGTAGCCAAAATCTAGTTGTACAACTTGCTTTTTAAAGCTACCGTTCATGATCATCATCTCCAGAGCTGCCTTCAGCTTCTGAAAAATGTGGATTTGCAGCTTTTCTCTGTTTTATATGATCATTGAACAAATACTTTGAGGTTTTACATTGATTTCACCCAGAAAAAATAATTGGAGACTTTATGTAGTCAATATTAGAAAAATGTCTCTTTTTATAACATATATGAGTGGAGTCTTTGACACAAAGTCATCAGAAATCCAAAATATTAAAGTTTAAAATATTTAAATACTGAGAAACTAAATAATGCAATCATGTATACTAAAATCTTTGTAATAGTTGAAACAAGCCAAGTTTGAAGGGGATTATTCGAGTAAGAACTTAAGCTGCTCATTTTTATTAACTCTATAATAAATGAAAATATGTTTAAATTACAGTTGCAAATTTCAAACACTTTCCTCAACCAATAGTGGGCCACGTCAATGATCAAAATTTGAATGATCAGTAAAATGAATTAAATACGGCAGATGTTTTTCCATTTGACAAACCATTTTAAACGCTGACATTTAATGTTCACTGCATAATCGACTCGTTGGCAATAAAAAAAAGTCAGTAAACCTAATTAAAAATCGAAATAAAAATGTAGATAAACTCAGTTGGTTTCAGCTAATTCTGACATTAGAGCATCTTCTTTGACTCTTTTCAAACTAATGTGAGCTGCTGCAGTAACTGATGGAGACTAGACGCTTCTCTGTGCACAGCCGCTCAGCTGACTGCAGCCTGCATGTGAGGCGTTAAGGGAATATCAGTAAATTGTAGGATCTCCAGATTACCAGAAATTCAGCCAGTGAGGCGTTTTAGGTACAGTTATTAATATTGTGCCTCTCAGAGATGCTCTGAATTCAGATGAAGGTTATTTTAAATCTTATTTTGATGCAAAGATTTGTACGTTAGCAGGAGTGTAGCACAACATGGAAGTGAGAGCAGTGCTGTGTTCATTGTGAAGTAATAATATTCTGTCCCTAGAATGAATTTGGATTGATTAAAGTAACAGTGATTACCACTTTGACCATAACTGTGCAGTCCTGCTGTTGTTTGTGTTTCTCCAGATGCTGCTGAGAGGAATAGGTGGCATCCTGATCGTCTTGTCGGTCCTGGAGCTCTGCGTCGTCATCAGCTCTGCTGTGTTGGGGATCAAGACTCTGAGGAGCAGATGGAATGAACCAAACAAGGTCGAGTATGAATGAACATATCTGTCCTTAAACCTGGTATTTAACCAGGAAATGTTGGATGAACACGTGCACAGTTTTTCAGTCCTTCAGTGTACGTTTCTGAACGTCAAATCTCATTCAGGATGTCACTTTCCAAACGGCTGACATCCTGGAAATAGTTTCTGTATGAAGTATATTCAGCACATCTTTGACATTGGTGAGTCCAGCTGACAAAAAGCAAACCACAGCAGAGTTACAGAGACACAAAACAGTTGTTAAGAGATGCACACTGACTATGAAGTGATCCCGAAACACATCAAAAGAGGAAGAAAAAGAGCACAATGATACTGGTTGTGGTTGGAGAATGAAGACAGCTGAAGGTTTTATTGAAGCACCAAGCGGCGACTTTACAGAATCCAAAATGGAAACATATGTTGGTTTGTTTGCACTTTGTTTCTGACTATCTAATCCAGTGCTAATTAATGCTAATTAAGAGTTTTAATGTGTTCAGTTTTGTTCTGCTCTGTAGAAAATACAGAAAAGCGGTTTGTGAGTTTGTGTGTATTCAGTGTGGTTCATGATTTGATTTGATCTTTTTCTGAACTTTCTCCATGTTCTTTGTGTCTTTCAGAGCGCTGAAGAGCCAGAATACTTCAAACCACTGCTGGATGAAGTCACCACTGATCCTGGAGCATGAATGGCGGCAGGAACTGGGACCCTGCAGCTTCATACCACTGACTCTGTACTGCAGCGTCAGTGAAGCACTCAAAGTCAGATGATACAGTCTTCATATTCTGACACTTTACTGAGCTTTGCTTAAAAATCAATGCACTTGTACTTTACTATCTCTGTTTGCCAATAATCTGCACTAAACTGAATATGCTGCTGTCCATTTTAATCTTTGTTTTGTATCTTTTAAAGTGATTATTTTTCTATCGAGGGATGTTCCTTACAGTCAAGATGTTTGTTGCTAGAAAGGAGGTTTGTAGATGTCCGTGTGGCATTTCGGGGGCTGTTCTGATTTCTCTTATACAATATCATGCATGTCAATAAAAATAAAGGTATCAAAGCTTTGGACTGTTTTTATGTGTATGAACCTTTAAAAAAGTGTCTGAAAGTTCAAACAGTTACATATTTTGCGTGCAAACAACATGTGAAGGGATGAAGATGAATTTAATACCAAGCTGTCATGAGATAGAATAAATAATCTGCATTAATACACTGTAAGTGCTGTGAGTCGCTGTAGTGAATTATTCAGTGGTGGAAAGTACATCTACTTCTGAAACATTGCTTTTATCATTTTATACTTCATTTTAAAGATCAGCTTTTGTGCAATACCTGATCCTGCCGAGTTAACTATTAACAGTTTGTGCTGTGTGTCACCGACTGCACTGACAACTACCAGTAAACTGCTTTAATCGTAATGAAAAACTTAACCTGATGATTGTCAAGCGAGTGTGTCTGTTCACTCCAGTCTGTGTCACAAAATCTGTTGAGTACTTGTGAGAAAGTCATCTCACTTCCAGGAAATGTGCATCAGAATTTCGTAATTATAACCAAC
>NW_007578022.1:470959-471550 GCF_000690725.1 Stegastes partitus
ATCCTAACTGACCTAAAACAGGAAAAGTTTAGTCACATTTAATGTCAGATAGTGAAGAAAAAAATGTGTCTTTGAATATATTTATGTAAACTTCTGGTTTCAACTGTGTCTGGGTTTCTTTGGTCCATCCTTTCTACTTTGATTTATGGATAAGTTCACATTTTTTTCAAGCATACAGACTATTAATAATGTGTGGACTCTGTGGCACCTTTTTGTTTTAGTTTGAAACAACAGATACAACATTTAAAAAGCTCTTGATTTGATGCTTCTTCATCATTATTCCTATAAAAATATTCATAAAATGTCACAGGTTGTTCTTCTGCATTGTTTTTATTAAAGTTGACATTTAGAAATTTTGTTATATATATATATATATATATTTAGAAATTTTGTTATATATATATATATATCTTTGAATTAAAGTAAGTAAAGTTATTCCAGTGTTTATTAAAGAAAATCAGTGATCTGTCGCCCTCCTGCATGAATCATACATCAATAACAGCTGCACTTAATGTGCTGCTGAAACTACAACAAATAGAAACACATTGCAAATAGCTCACTGTCAATATCTTTGTAAGTGTCAGGTGTTGT
>NW_007578022.1:474053-475939 GCF_000690725.1 Stegastes partitus
TGCAGGACTGTGGCCCTCGAGGACCAGGATTGCCCACCCCTGCTGTACACCCTACTCTGTAAATCTGCTCTAAACTGGGAAAAGGTGAGTTAAAATGTTTTTAATTGGGATTTGAAAACTGGCAGTGAACGTTAATATTTAGGGTTTTTTTCTAACTGCCCAGATTTGGTGTCATCATGCAAATATGCATCACTCTTTAAAAAACAAACAAACAAAAACAAAACATTAATAAATCATCAACAGTCACCTGGAACTCACACAAAATGACAATAAACACACTGATGTGTCCTGAACCTCCATCTGGTCCTTTTGTCTCTGTTGTTGTTGCTTTCCCATTGATTTGTGTTCATTTTGCCTTTTAGTGAGTCTCCTTAAGGTCTGTTTGTTCTGCTTCTAATTGTGTAGTTTTGAGTCTTTGCAGTTGTTTTCAGGGTTTTGTATCTTTGCAGTAGCATCGATTTGTGAACATTTTTGTTTCTCTTGAGTTGGCTTCCTCCATCTGTTCTGCTTGTTTCACAGCAGTTTGTGGTCTTTTCCTGTGTGTGCTCATTTTCTGCTTTATTGGTTTGTTTTCAATGATTGAGCAGAGACTTATGTTCATTTTGAAGTTTTTTTTTTTTTTTGTCTTTGTATTCATTTTACTTAACTTGTAGACTTCCATCTCTTTCCGGTCACTTTTTTTTGTTTTTTTTAAACCATTTTTTTCCTATTAATTTCATAATTTTGCCATCAATGATCGAGAGTTTTGTTCATTAGAGACTTGTGGCCAATATGTACTGCTCTGACATGGTGGTAAATCAGTTTCAGTTGCACTGCCTTAATATGGTATACAGAGCCTTGGAAAAGTATTTACCCGCCTTCGAGGTTTTCCCCTTTTATTGCGTTTTAACATCGAATCATGGTCACTTAATTTGGCTTTTTTTCCCTAAAAAAAATTCACTGAGTCAGAGCTCGAATGCAAGACATCAGTATTTACACTCTGGATTCCCGTTTGAGATCTCAACTACACTGAGTCATTGTGAGCAGTTCAAGTTTAATTCAAGACTCTAAAAAGGACAATGTTGACCCGTTGAACTCGGGAGAAAAAAGATACCTTGAAGCAGTAATAAGACGAGTCAGAATTAGAGGGTCGATGTCTGAAAGTGGATATCTGCAATAAGAAACCCAAGAAATGAAAGTGATGATACTTTTCAGTGTGGAGACCTGAAATATCCGACATCTGCACTACATGTCCAGTTTAGTTGTTAAATGTGCCTCTGGGCCAATGAATCCACACAAACAGTTTGCAGCTGCACGTCTTTCTTCATAGATAATGATGTTTGGTGTCTGACTTTCTGCAAATGATCACCAGACAGCTGTTTCATCATCATCCAGTGTCTCTGCCAGTCGTCTTAAGGTGGCGGCTTCTGACAACAAAGAATGACGGCATGTAAAACGTGAACGTGGGGTTTTTTGTGGGGGACGTTGCTCTAAAAGAAGCCGGCCTTGTTTAAGTGAGAGACAAATTACTGGCACGTAACGCAAGAAAGGAGGAAGTCGGGCGTTTCCTGCATCATTTCACAATCTGACCATCAGTGGTCTTGTTTTCTGGCTGCAGAAGTGAGTTAAAACCCAAAGAGACGTAGCAGAAAACTGAAAGGCTACTCAGAGAGGAAGAAGACATTACTCCAAAAGCAACATTAAAAAAAGCCAGATTACAGTTTGTAAATGCACACAGGGACAAAGAGCTTCATTTTTGGAGACATGTCCTGTGGTCTGATGAAACTAAAACTGAACTGTTTGGCCATAATGACCATCGTTACATTTGGAGGAAAAAGGGGGAAACTTGCAAGTTTGAGAACAGCATCCCAACTGTGAAGTACGGGGGTGGCAGCATCATGTTGTGG
>NW_007578022.1:477579-519984 GCF_000690725.1 Stegastes partitus
TCTTTGATGTGCAGTTAGGGCGCAGAATTTACCTTCTTCTAAAATTCTCAAAAAATTCCATGTTTACATGAAAGAGATTCTGGGAAAAACAAAAACAGTTATGCATTTTTAGATGCAACCGATAAATAATTAGTGATTCAACTGAGATCAACAGTCATGTGACAAAAAAATCAGGGAGTTTTTCATTGAACTGCAGGCTGTGTTCACATTTCTGTAAGTAGTAAACACATTTGTAAGTCATAAAATTTCTATTATATGTAGAGTCACAGTTTTTTCCATTGTTGGTAAAATATTGTACACAATTTCTATAAGATTATGATACCTTTTTTCTTCTTTTTCTGGTATATTTTGTGAAATTGTAACTCTAGCTATTTTTGTTCTTTTTGCACTGAGGTGCAGGAATTTATGTTGCAGTGAAAAATGATCCCACAGTGAGTGAAACTGCGACAGGAGCAAAGCAAAGCTTCAGAGGGTTACATAAGTATATTTCAGTGCAAAACACATCCCAGCAATACACACATTTCAGACAATATAATGCCACTGAATCAATCATCCAGGTCATGGTTGTCCTCGCAGTTTAATCGTAGCAACTGGACTTGCTTGAGTTTCTTGAAGACATTTCACGTCTCATCTAAGAGGCTTCAAACGTTCAGTTTAGTCTAACATACCTAAATACTAAACTTGTTTTTACCTGCAGTGTAGTTCCCTCTCCATTTGTTAGTCGATCATTTCACAGTTTCCGTCAGAACTGAGCAGCGTGGATGTAAAGTCCACTGGCCCTCAGTGACACAGAGTCTTCTGGAGGATCAGCTGTGTTGAGGATTCTGTTTGCATGGCTGCTCTGCCTCCACACCACTGGAGCTGGTGCTCTACAGTATCAGTCAAGTTCATTATTTCAGCCTCGCTGCTCACCTCACGGTCCCCTGCAGCATATAGCAGCTCTTTAATCTGCATTGTTGGACAAACTGTGCCGAGCTACATGACTGTATCTAAGTGTGTTATGAAGCTCTACTTACTCTTAATGGGTTTTGCAGTAATACAGGAGAACTGCAGGAGCAGCGATAATCCTGTGACGCACTTCATGTTTGTAACAGGATCTGCAATGTGAGTCAAAGCGCTTCTGTTAGAACGAGCATGTGTCACTTATTTACTGAACTGAAGCTGACTGTATGTGACAGTCGTGTTTTATGTAACTGCACCAAAAAAGAAATGTTTGAAGTATGACCATATCAAACACATACAAGATGATATGATCCAATCAAAAATTCAATTTGATGGTTACATTTAGGATTAACTCGATTCAGGACTTTCGTGTTGCCACACGTACAAGGTCCATTGGACCCCAAGAAAGAATATGTGCAACATATTTGTTGGTATTCATTATAGACTTTTACACTATGTTAAATACATTTTCTGATAAGTTGACATATTTTTGATTCCAAATGCATAACAATTGTCCCTCTGTTTATATTGTAAAAAAAAAAAACCCAAAAACCGATATCTGTCACCTAAACCAAATGGCCTGGGGTCCAAACGACCCCAAAAGTCCTGAATAGGGTTAACCATATTTAGCCCAGACTACAAGAGCTGAAATTCCCGAGGTTGCATTCAGTCCTAAAGATGCAACTAATAATTATTTTAATTGTTTATTATTTTATTGATTAGTTGTTTAGTCAGTAAAATATCAGAAAATGGTGAAAAATGCCCGAAAGCTCAAGAAGACATCCTCAAATGTCTTTTGTCCACAACTCAAAGATATCAAAGTTTACTGTCATTGAAAATGTTAACATTTAAGGTGCTGGATTTGGAAAATTCTTCTCTAATAAATGAATTGAGCCGATTAATCAGTTCCTCTAATAGCTGACAACTGATTAATCGCTCTATTTGCTCTTCTTGGTGCTGGACGTGGAGCAGATGTGTGCTCTGCTGCAACATTAAACTCGTCGAAAATCACATGATTAATACAGATCATGTATCACTGTCTATTACTAATGTGAAGAGAATTTTAAAAAAGAAAACATTACGGCAAAGAAAAACCCTCTATTGATAATCTCATTAATACATCTTTAGAAGTTGAAAAATGGACGTGAATAATAAACCAAAGCTGTGATAACTATCTTAAAGGTAAAAAGTATAAAAACTCACAAAGGGAGTTTGTGCCTATACATAATGAAACAATTTCTATCACCTAAAAATCTTAAATTAACCTCCCTAATGAATGAAATTTATGTTATTGTCAACTATACTGTTCCTCTCTTTTCCTCATACTTTTAATGAAAGAAGCAAAGAACCTTTTTTTTCCTCTAACATCAATCATAGATACAATAGAGACAGGTTTCTAACAGATTTGACTGATGTTTTACTTAGTTATAGTCAAAATGTATTGAGTTCTCGTAGCTTCAGTTAAAAAGTTGAGACGTATGGTTCTTAAAAATCATCCCAAAACACAGAAAAGTTACATGTTCTGAATGTGCAAACATCTTGCTGAAACACATATGAGTTATTAGAGCTAGGAATTTTACAAGTTAATTAAAATTAATGTTTTTAACTGATATGAAAAGGTGCCAAATGCACATTTAAAGTGGTTACAACCGACACAAAAGATATAGAAATCACTCCACCATATGTGTGCTCAGCAGGGATAATATTAAAAAGCAAACCTACATATACAGGAGACAAAATATTTCAAAGCTGCACAGACTGTCTAACAGTCCTCAGACATTATATTACTTTATATTTTGTTTTGCCAGCTGGTGCCTGAGTTTTTTGAGTTTTCCTTTGGATTAATAAAGATATTTCCACCACAAACTGAAGCAGAAAAGAAACCAATTAGTGTGTAGAAATACACCAGAATGCAGGAACGTGAGTGTTTGATGTTCTAAATTTCCTGGGGGAGGAAAGCCCACACGCCCTTCTTAATGATCTTACAAATGATTTTGCAAGTCTCTTCTCTGTCTCGCTTTTTACATTTATGTTTTTATTTATTTATTTATTTTTTGCTGCTTCTCTGATTACCCTGGGTTGTTTTTAAAACATGCTATATGATTAAAGCTGATTTGATTTTAATTGGGCAGTGCTTCCTCTTGTTTAATTATTATAATTTTTTAAATCTTTTCATAAAGGTTAAAGCAAATCTTACTTTAAATTCAGTGTAACACTTGTCACTCCTTTTGTGTATTTTTTTTTTGTCAGCTCTTTGCCCTTAAACAAGTCTTCATACCGTCTTGTATTGTACAAGAATGTTTGTTAAAATAAATTTTAAAAATCCAATATACTTCTGAAAAATGTCAGTTTTGCCTTACATATTAAATGTAATAACAGGGATGTTTTCGTATTGGGGGAACCATCCTCACCTGGCCTTGATAAATGTATGTTTGCTTTGAATTTCTTGACAACTTGTGGGGCGGTGTCTTCTGGCATTTAAGCAATATGAATGCGTTAAAGTACATATATTCTTCTAGCTAATCCTTAATATAATACGAATACTGTTAAAGTAATTAAAAAGGCATGACGGTAGTTTTAGAGTTTGAATACAACGCGTTAACCCCGCCTGCCTGCACTACATCCGGTGTACGCCAGGTAGAAGATAAAGACATTCACTTCAATTACCGTTACTTGCGACAATCCTACTGCGCATGTCAGAAGACGGAGCAAAGTTGCTGCGCATCGACCGAACCTGCCGATACCGGATTGTCTGACGTTTGTTGCTTTCGTTAGTGTTCCCATATTTTGTTATTAAGTTTTGGGAATTTCAAGATAATTTAGGCTCCTTCAATGCGAAGATAGCTCGATAAAAAGCTAAGTTTGCAGGCAAAAATAAACAAAACAAGACTTCGTTGGTGTTGAACAGGTGACAGTAATTAAAGGTGGCTAACCTTAGCTTGCTACCAATATTCTCTCCCTATTAGCTAATATGTTGTAGTTTAGGGCTAGTTTTGAGACATGCTAGTTCACTTGGTCACTGAGGAGGCCAGCTGCAGCCGCCGTGTACCTTTAATTATGGATTTAACAGCTGGACATGTTTGCACAGAGTTTCCTAATTTAGTTTACCTATGAATGCTATCTGAGCTAATGCTCTCCATCCTCTTCCAGATGATGTGCAACCCCACATGAAAGGAGATACGCTCACTGACCTCTTGACATGACTGGTGAGCAGCTGCTTTTCTGCCTTATACTGTGATATGAAAAAAGAGTCTATATTTTCACCAGATGACTAAAATGACTCTGTTTGTACAGAAATGTCCGTTGTGGAATGATTGGGGTGATCCTGTAGGGGGATGCAGCTGCAAAAACATCAAAACAGCTGTCTGGAAAATTTCTCAAATGGTGTAACACTGACAAAGGCATCTAAAATATTATTATTTTTTGCTTCAGATGGCATTCAGTCATCATACAGAGTTTGGTGGTGCTGATTTTAAATGGTCAGTCACAGTTGTGTTGCTTCATGCCAACATAATCCATGTTTTTGGTCCATGTTTTGGTATATATATACATATATATATATGTAAACACACAACTGATGTTGCTTTTCTTTTTGCAACCAAATCTTCCTTGTGTTTTTCTCTTGTTTCCTGTTTTGTTGTGTACATATAAAGCCAGTGTGTCAATAATCTATGTATCGTGTAAATAAAGTTACAAAAGAAACCAAGTGTATCCAAAGGGAGCATTTCATTGGTATGCCATTTTGATCTCAATGAATTGCACAGTGTATTGATTGGAGGGTGGAAAACAAAATGATTAACCCACCGAGAAGGGGAATCGCAGTCACTGACGCTTCCTAACTAGACACATCGATATCTCAAAAGTTTAACTGAATTGATGTTGTATTGTGATGTTTAGGTTTTCCCTTTATTTTTTTGAGCAGTATATGTATATATACACACACACACACACACACACACACACAAGGCCAAAAACATTGTAGCATGAAGTGTTTGCCCAGCCCTGTTGGGGAGTGCAGTTTTTGACACATGCCGACTACCTAATACACATTTTACAGAATGATTGTTTGTTGTTTTCCCAGATTGTTCTCATATACTCATCAAACGATGCACCGTACAAGTCCTGTTCAAATATGCAAACTCAACCTCTTGTTTCTAAGATCACATCATAAAATTTGAGGCTTGATTTGTGGGAAAATAAGAGCATCAGGTGTCCTGAATCAGGAAAAGCCTTTTATTTAAATACACAAAAGTCTGTAATTTGTTTTCCTCTCATGGAAAGTCATAGTTTCCATATGTAATTGGTTTTAAAAAGCAGTAAACCAACCTGTACCTGATGCACCTCATTTCATGATAAATGTAGTCAGTAGGTGACCATGTAATAGACTCAAACATCCAGCGTGTGCTGTCTTATAAAGCTAACTACATAATTGGTCAAAGCTGAATCACAACCAGCATTATTTGGGAAAGTCAAGTCACTTTTTCCACCTCGTTACCTAACTTAATGCCCCAACACATGACCTGACTTTCTAACTATCTGAGCTGAGCAGAGTCGTAGTAACTGCTGTCTTTATGACCGCTGGCTCTGGTTGAGTTTACAGTCTGCTGTGGTCAAGCTCACAGGTATACATTTAAAGATTGTTTAATTAAACTAGCTTATTATTTAAAATAAATAAGAGAGTTGAAGTTTTTTTTTTTTTTTTTTTTGCCTTTCAGGTTGTGTATGTGGTCTGTGATTTAATAGCTTAAAATGTATGCAAGAAAATTTTTACACTTTATCTGTCAGTTTGCCCTAGAGCCTGTTGAGCCTGTTTTTTTGTTTTTGTTTTTTTTCTTACCATACCTTTATTTAATTACTGCTCTCCACCTTGTAAGGCAGTGTTATTGACCACAGTAGCCTGATCTCTTTTTCCCTTAAGATTAGTGAGCTGTTATGATTAAAGTATACTTTTTGCTTTATTATGCTAGACTGTTTGAAACATTATGGGGAAACGCCGAAAAACTAATTTTCTAAACTGGACTAAACTTCATTAGAAAAGTTTTTGTCTTAAAACAAAGTTAAGAATAGACACCTTTTGTATTGATGTCACAGGGCTCTGTTTTACTCATTTCCACCTGGCAGTGGAAGTTCCAGCTCTGTTCACAGTCCAGATGAAATCATACGTGATTACACTTTCAGCACTAATTGCTGAAAGTCTTTCAAATGTCAGTCTAAAAATGTGTTCCACGAAGAAGCATATTATTCTCTTGCACAAGCTTTGTGGAGAAAGCAGGACACAAGCCCTCAATGTTTAAAACACAGGCATTAACATAAAAGAACTTTCAATATATTTTGTCATAACGTTACTTGTGCACGCAACAATGCCTCAGACAGCAGCGATTCTCTTTCTCTGTAGCTCTGGCTCTTTTTTTACTTTCAAATTATGAAGCTCATACAGCTGCTGCAGTTTTATTTATTTATTTATTTTTGGCAAATGTAGTTATTCCCCCTGCACTCACAAACACAGTGTTGGGATCTCAGTCATCAGCAGCGCAGCATCTCATCGCCTACTCCAGCACTGTGCTCATGCCGGCAGGTTGATAACCGTGGAGGAACCAGAAGGGAAGAGGAGGAGGAGGTCTGACATTAGGATGTTATTTTTCTCAAAATTAAATAAGTTGTGAGCCAGTAGGTGATGTTTTTCAATTTTGTTTAAATTGATGCATAAAAAAATAACCAGAGTGCAGAAAATGAAGTGTTTGATGCTCGACATTTCCAGAGGGTGAACCCTAGGTCCCTTATGTACCTTGGAATGGCCTAGAAATGATTTCTGAGAACTCAAACGGGCAAAACATAAATAAAATTGGGCCTCATTTTAAAAAACATACACTTTCCAACTTCAGCCTCAGTACCTCTTGCTAACTTGGCTGCTTGTTAGTCTGTTCAGTGCACAGCAGTTGTCCCTCATCAGTCGGTTGGTGAGTGTCAGGCAGATGTCAGTGCATAGTGAATGATGCCACGGTTGTTTTACTGTATGCTTGTGTCTTCTCAGGCTGGGGAACTGGACCAGACCTCTGAGATCCAGGTCAAGAGCCTCACCTGGACCAGAGTTGTTGTTGTTGTTGTTGGAAGCAAAACAAATGAGGTATGAACCATTTGGGAAATTAGTTAATATGCTGAAAAATAAATATCCACATTTCAATTGGTTATTTACTTTTCTTGCTTGAATTGCTCTGTTTTGTTTCTGCGGGCTTTGATTGTGGGTCCATTTGTCTGCAGAAATACCTGATGTACTCTCTCTACACTCGAAAGCATGTCAGAATACTAATGTGCAATATGTGAAGTCTTCGTTGGAAGCATAACAGAGTCGTATTGCATGGATTTAAAATAACTCAGTGAAGCGCTGTGGTTATTATCTTACCTAAAGGCTGCAGTGCTTAATCTTTCTAACAAGTGTCTGTGCTTAATTTCTCTTTTAAATATGAATGAGACAAGCTAGAGCTGCTGCGAGCACACTGCTTTGTACCTAATTTGAGCATCTTCATCTGAGTCCATTGAATCTGCAAAAGGTAAAAGTTGCATATGCACAGCTCTGTTTTTTTTTTTTTTTTCCACCACATTGCCAAAACGCTGTTTTACATTATTTAGCTGCTAGTCTACAATTGATGGTTGGTGGTCTAGAAACTCCACAGTTAGCCAACTTTTAAGTGCTTGCAATACAATACATAATGCTGGTTTTGAAGTGTCTTTGGAGTTATGCTCACTTTTAGATTTCTCTCATCTATCTGTGTCAGTATTTACATGCGATTTTTGCCTCTGGTCACCCATGGACATTTTAGTCGCCCTGCAAGTTTTTTTCAGTTGCAATCAACTAGATTAGAATGGTGCTTTGTTTTAGTCCTAAAACAATTTGTGTGTATACTAGTAGGGATATTTCTGAAAGCGTGTTAGCAACAGTTTTAGAATTTCATAATACAAGTGCTACATCTTGTGTGATCAGATGTGGTCATAAGAGTAAAAGAATGTTGTCATTGGCGTTTATGCAAGTCTGTGCTGAGAAAGTTAGTTCTCAGTCGTATTTTCTACAGAATTGGACAAGTGTTGGCTTTTTTTGTCTTTTAACCTGACCTGGTTTTATTAGATGACTCGAATCTTTATGTATGCCACAACTCCTTGGTGAAACCTCAGCAGTGTAAGTGGGGTTTGTCATTGCAAATAAATGTAAATGTATTGGAATATGTTTTTGAGAAACAAAAAATATCTTAACAAATGTAGGAGTAAGTTAATCATTTAGTTTACGATTTCGTCTGCTGAAACTGATTGTTTTTCGCCATCTGCTTGGAAGAAAATCCATCCCTCTTCTCTTATCTCAGTTTCTGCATCCATGAGTTCTTTCCCCACCTTCTCTCCTAATGTTTAAGCATTTTTTGAGGGGGAGAGATGAAATGAGGCAACAGACATTTAACAAAAAATAAATAAAATCTTGCTTTGGATCAGTCATTTTCAAGTGACATCAGTTAAATCTGATATATGCCACAGCTGCATCATCTTTCCATTATTTTTTTTACAGCCTACTGCTGCATTTTATGATCTGTCAGATGAGAAGAACAGTGTTCCTGATAACGTACAGTAAATATATATACTGTGAAATCGAATAGACGGATGTCATGCATTTTCAAAAGATGTGACACGCAAATGAGCACAGTATAAATATAAAGTGTTATTATGACTAAGTGCTATCTGTTGTATACATACATTTGTCAGTCCTGCTCCTGACATGGTTTATGTGTTCTAGTCATGTGTCACGCCTCTTTTTTTTTTTTTCTTCATGAGTGCTAAAAAACCTTTCGCAAAAGACACAGCAAGGAAACACCTGTGCGTCTTCGCTCGTAGCTCTTCCGACAAGCCTCCTCTGTCCTCAAGATACATTTTCGGATTTGAGACATGCTTCAAGATTGCACGCTGAGATCAATTTCTGCGCAACAGGCAAAAGGATGGAGGACAGCGGAGATGAGGACGCTCAAAATAGAGAAACGGAAATGAGCCTCGTGTTTCCCAAAATCTCTTGTTGTTCAAATACAGTTTGCATTCTCCTCAGCCTTTATGTTTAAAGGCCAGTAGATTTACAGTTAGAATGAATAACAAGCCAAAGCGAATCTGCCAGAAACCCTCTGCATCAAAGCTGCACAGTGTTTATTGTGTGGATTAGAAGACCAGTTGAGTAATTTCCTGTGTGTAGGTTTTGTTTATGACCGCTCTGTTGACAAAGCTTTGATCAAACACATTACATACGGATTCCTTAAAATACAGATGGAGGAGCTCCTGCAGGTTTTCAGATGAAATCGGACACAAAGGCTTTTGCAACAGTTGTAAGGAATGAAGTTGAATGGTAGCTTGGGGCGTTAGGATGTCATCCATCAGTTTTATAAACACATGAAAGTTTCCAGCAACTCGTATTCATATTTCATCATTTGATGTAAGATTCTACAGGATAAGTTGCTCCTTCAACACTCACAAAAATTAGTTCCACTCTTCTTCCCATTACTGACTCGCAACAAATCAGTCCATTCCTGTTGACAGTTTATGGCTTTACACTTATGCAGAGTTAAACAGTCAAACAAATTAGTTGTGTTGCTGTGTATTGTGTTGTTTTCGGTAACCATTATCCTTTCTGCAGCCAAAATATTTATGTACAACTGACACTGAGTTTGTTTTTGCTTCCAAATCTTCCTTTTCAGTGTTTTTCTCGTGTTTCTCGCTCATTTAGCTGTAAACATGGAGCCTACATGTCAACAAAGTCTTTAAAACAAATTTTTAAAAAGAACCCATGTGTCCAAGAACCCCTAAATCGGAGCAAATTAGTAAATCAGACAAACTTCTGTTGTAGATACGTCATGGAAAATGAGAACCATGGGAGTAGGACCATGATGTGTTTAAGTTAATTTGCCTCGCTTTATATTGCACGTCCTACAGTGTGACTCTTCCACATGTACATATGGCTAAATTGCTGCTGCAACAATATATAGTGTAGCCCGAGCTAATAATGAAAACAATTTTGGTAAGGGTGTGGCAACTTTTTGTGCTAAGACGTAAACTAGCCCCAAGAAAAGACCAGAAATACACACAATTAGCATACACCCTAAAGAAAAGTTTGCCGTTTTTTGCTCTCCTTCTTAATTTGTAAAGGCACCCTTGGGTCTGTAAGTGAAGATACTGATTTATGCACATGTTGTGTGTCTGCTGGGAGGTTGATGCCCCCACCTCACTGATGCTCACTAGTCTTCAGTATATAATCCCTCAGCCAACTAATGGATGTCTCTTGAGCTACTAATCTTAGAATGTGTGCAGGGGTAATTGTTGTGGTACACATTGAAGAGATAATTACATAGCAACTGAGGCTGAATCTGTAGCTGAATTTACATCTCATTACGTGTGATTTAACATATACCATATATATACCATATACCATATACAGGCCCGTCTCATATCCAGGGGTTATTTGTTTCATACAATGCTGATCAACAGACGTGTTACTCTGAAAGTATCAAGATATTTTTTGAAGTTTGTCAGAGCATTCCTGCAGAATAAATCATTTCAATAAAGTTGGTCAGTATGCACTTTTTCCAGCCTTGAATTATGGCACATTTGCATCTTTGTACGGAGTGATAAGTCTAGCCCACATCCTTCAAATGAAACGAAATCTTTTCCCCAGTTCCACTAAGTTGTTTATTTGTGTTGAGCTCCTATGTTGCCCTGTCTCTTGCTTGGTGTAGAGGGACTTTTTAAAAAGAAATATAGACATTTTTAGAAAAGGGCTCATGGGTCCAATAAATTCTTAGTCACATTTTAGATAAGTCCACATTTGCCTTAAAGACAGCTGTATGATTGAATTTGTTAAGCTTTTGCCCTCCCATCCCAGCTCAGGAATCCTCTTGAGCAATTTTTTTTACAGTCAGTTCTGCAGCAAAACACTGATGTTTGAGTGAAACAATGATCTCTGTTAATCACTGCACGCTCCAACTGAGTGGGTCCCATTTGTTGTGGCATCTCAGTGCAGTATCTGCAGGCTTGGCTGGACAATATGTGTCCACGCATCCAGCACAGTTTGCCGCTGCTGCCCCTACAGCTCCTCCATCTGTCCTGGCACTGTTCCCCTCCAGGGAGGCTGGTTGACTCGTAGCAGCGGCTTTCTTTCCTCCTAAGCAGAGTGGGTTGGTTCATGCAGCAATAAGGAATGGCTGAATGGAAGAAATGCTGTTAGCTGTCGGGTGACTTCATACAGTCGCGTTTGAGACGGCAGCAGAATAATGGCACAATAAAGAGAAAAGTAGCGGCTTTACCTGTTTGCACCTCGTCCATGTTGAACTAAATCCTTGGATTTCTTTTAGACTGGCACTACTGACTTGAATAATAAGCCCTTTTTATTTGTTTTCTCATCTTGTTTCCAGTGTGACTCTGCAGTTTTACATTTTAATATATAAACCTTTCTTTACATTTTGTACTATGCTGCATTATACAGTCACATACAGTTTGGCAAAATAAAATAAAATAAAATAATCATTTTGCTTTTTGCAGGGAACTTTACTGTTAAGATTAATTGACTTATCTGTAAAGTTATTGGTACATTAATAAGCTAAAAGCCACCTCTATCAACATTTTTAAGCATGATAACATGCTAAACTTGGATGATACCAAGAAGATTCCCTGCTAAACATCACAGAACCACTGGCACGACTGTAGACCGTTATTCCTGTTACTCATGTACAGCATTCATCTGTTGTATACAATGTAGTACTGATTTTCTTGTTCAGTCACTGAACTCTGTACCAGCATGCTTTTAGCAAGAATCAGAGTACGCTCTGGGCAGTTTGTCCTGCTGTCACACTTCTTCTGACATATTTGGACAATTTAAAGATTTCGCTTGTAACCAACATGTCTCAGGAGTCCCCTGAGAAAACCTGTGCAGACAGAACATTGTAGCGCCACACAGGCCAAATTCAGATTGATTGTATTCTAGTGTTCCTGACAAATGGCAGCTGTTTTCACTACTGAGGCACCAGGTGGGCAAAGCCCTCACTGCAGGACCTTCTGTGCCACTGGATTTCAAATCCACCTAAGCAGAATAATGTTGTTTCTGTCAGACTGTTATGTGATTGGAGTGGAATGGCACAGCTTCTTTGGCCAGACAGAACAATGTTCCACAGCAACGACAGATACAAGGCCCTGTTGGCTCAACACTGTTAATCAGTGTTACGGCCACAAATACGATGTCCAGGGCCGCAACTCAAGATTGATTGTTTGTTTTGTTTTTATAACTTTTTAATGAATCCTTTCAGTTACTCTCTAAAATAGTGAACATTACCCACCAGGTAACTGAAAACTATGCAAAAAAAATATGCAATTAAAGGCAAGTTCATACTTTCACCGTAAGGCTGATCAATATATCTGCAGATATTAGCCTGTCACAGATACATTGGCACATTTGTTGTAGATTATGAAAACATTTCTTTCTTTTTTGTAAAGAACATAATGCAGAAGAAATGCTTGGGGTGATTTAGAACTAGTTTTATCACAGTTTGTGCAGCAGATCAGCTACATTCTTTACAACAGCTTAAACATATTTTGCAATGGATTCAGTTATTGTTGACAGTAATTTGATTAACAGTTAATTCTCAAAGTCTTTGGTTTAAAATGATATACAAACATCCAAATGATTTCAGAGAGAGATCAATCAGCTCGTGTAAATCAGTGAGTTATATGGACAAGCTTGTATAAGGTGTGACCACATAACAGTGCGCTACTGTCTCCTCTCTTTGGGAAGATATAACAGCCCTAGTGCAGCAAAATAAATTGCAAAAAGCAGCAAACTCACATTTAAGAAGCTGGAGCCAGCAATTTGTGGATGTGGGTGGAAATGCCACTCACTCAGTCTAAAGTAATATTCAGCTACATAACGAAGGCTAGACGGTTGACTGTATTTTCATATCGTAGTGTCATTACTAGAGCTGCAGATAAACAAGTGAATTGCCTCCGTGTGGGTCGCTGGGCTCCTCACTCATTTAAAATGCCAATAGCAAGTCTAGCAGGAGAGCTAGTTTCATTACCTGCATTTTATCAGACACTGCAGTGGCCACAAGTAATGATTTTATCATTAACGCTGCTACAGCTTGGAAATGTGCTTTTTAGGATGGTGCTTTTCAGCTGTTAGACACTTCTTTCAGTGACTAACAAGATAAACAGAAAACATATTGTAAATTTAGTCACATTGAAATGCAGGATGTGTGGTGCCAGGTATGTTTGAATGCTGGATCAGTGGGTGGTGCATTTTCTGTTTGTACTCCAGCAGCTACCCCTGAATGGAGATTGCTGCTGCATGATTGTATGTGTGGCCGGCTGATGAGCTCATAATATGGGCAAAGCAAATGGCATCTTGTCTCCTCCTAGTACTTTGATATGAGCTATTTTTTGCGACATCAGTGATGCATCTCCAAAACTGAATTTGTAGTGATTGGAACAGCCTTCCAGCAATCAGTAGTTTTATCCCTTTAGAGTTTGCCTTTCACAAAGTGTGATCAGTAAAAACAGGGAGGCCCAGACATTGTAGTTAATCCCGCGAGGCTTAATAAATGAGACAAACGAGATGAGGAAAAAAAATACCCGTTCATTGACCAGTGTGAGCTGTAGTGAATGGAGAAAATGATTATTATCTTATTGTTTGGAAATGCTTCCGCCTTCCTGTTCCAATGTGAATCTGGGACTGTTGCATTTTGTGCCACCATTTAGTCTGACAGCATCCTTTCAACAAAAGCTTCATCAGACCTATAAGGGATGTACAGAACAGACTGGCGGAGAGACGATGATACAGCAGTACGCAAAAAAAACCCCAAACTTTTAATCTATTATTGCTTTTGTCAGATTGAAGTTGTTTCTGTGACCATTGTGGGTTTTTCTTTCATTAACTGAGGGGTACCAACAATTTTGTCCACGTGTGTAAATATCAAAACAATTAAAAGGCAAAGAAATGAGAGATGAGGGCAGCAACAATCAAAGAAAACCAGGAAGAATGTGCCAGGAGCCACTTAGTAATCAAAAGAAACATTAAAGTATCTGACTTCCTTTGCAAAAAAATAAAAATTAAAAAAATGAAGCAACCATAATGGAATAAATAATGCAAGTAAAACAGCCACCCCCCAACAGAAGGGAGTCAGCACATCAAACAATCTCACTCCAAGAGACAGGAGGAAGCACATCAAAGACCCTTCATCCAATAGAAAGGAGGAAGCAGATCAAACGCCCTCCCCTCAGCAGAGAGGAGTAAGAAACGTGCATTCTGTCAAAAGGCCAATTGGCTCTTCACTAACCTGAACCTAATGAGCAATGTGGAGACATCGGTGCTCTGCCACCTGCTGAAGGTGGATGAGGAGCAATACCTGGAGACACAAGAAAGAGGGAGCAGAACCAAAACAACCACACACGGCACTACACCATGCAACAGATAGCTTGAACAAGACGGCACTGGCCTTTGTGAGCAATGTTTGTGGAGTATTAGTACAGCAGATGTAGTTATTGCAATTACATCACAGTCCAGGATATGCACAGTTTGATGACTTGTTGTTCACACAGGGTTGAATTCTGTGCACTCATCTGGATGTCTTTCTTTGATCAGAAGCCTGTACTGTGAAGCAAGTTTTGACACCTAAGTGGCATTTTTTCTAATCAAAGAGCAAACCTTAATATTGTTGAAATATGAAGGATTTTAAACACATAATTCAGAGGAAAAGTAGCACACCTACAGTAGCAGAAGCAGGATGGGAAAACTGCAGACAGTGTGAATGTTAACAGGCTTATCAGTATCACCAGTGTGGTGATTGTGTGATTTTGTATTTGGTTTTAACATTTTCTGGGTGCAGCTGGAGTGTCTGTGTCAATGTTTTTCAGGCTGGGCGGGGCTGATTGGAGGAGCGCACGTCAGCACCTTCACAGCTGTGGCTGATCATCCTTGTTACACACTGGATAAAGCCACTGGTCTTTCTGGGCTCCAGTGCGAGATGATTGCCAACTCTCCTGTGGTATATCTAGTCGCCAGCCAAAGCACATGTGTTTTTGCCTTATCTTCTCGAGCCTACGAGTTACTGTGTGTGTTTTTCTCCCTCTCCAGGGTCTCCTCCACCAGCCCCTGTTTCCAGCTTCTCCAGATCCACTTCGCCAGCTTTTGGTTTGCCCCCACGGATCCACGAGCCAGGAATTCCTCCACTCGAGCACCATCATGGGAAGAGCACCACAGAAGAAACACCACACAAGCACCGGGTTTGGAACATCACCATTCACACGCGCACCATATATGGACAAGATGCCATACGAGCACAAGCCGCACGGATAATCACATAGAAAGGACACTTCCCCTCACGACACCAGCGCACCAGCCCCCGGATTCCCTCACCTGCCTCCCAGGTTTCCTCACTCCCTTATTCCCTAAAAATAAAACCTGTTTTTCCCTAACCTTGTGCCTTTTTCCGTTCTGGTCCAGCCCTACATCGCACCGCGTGGTCACTGACCACAACAACCAGCAGATCTTACTGTAATTACAGCTCTATTTTCTAATAAATTAATGTGTCGCTTAGATATGTTTTTTTTTAGCTGCACCCCTGGTGGAGTTGAACAGTCTTGGGAACAAATATAGAAACGTTATTCAAACCGATAAGTAGGTTTGTTGTAAATCTTACAAGATCAACAAGTAGGATGTTAGACTTTAATGTTTTAATCAGGTCATTTTTCAGGATTATTTTGCTCTACAAAGCCATATATAGCAATGACAGGGCTTTGAAATCGATTCCACCTTTAAAAACTTATCTTACCCTGTTGCTGCCTGTGCACTGAGCTCTATGGGAACGTCCAGAAATGCGGATGACATTTTCCAAGAGAACTGTTTGGCTGCTAGATGGCACTTTTAATACTCGGGAGTGAAGTCATTTTGAATTCTGGTGCAGGTTCAGCACAGATGGTGATTTACCTTCGTAAAACCACTGTCGTAGTCCTAAAAACCCAGACTTTAACCTGAAGTTACCTCACTAATCCCAAATTGTGCTTTGTAGTACAGGCCTCTGCTTAGATAAGTTTGGGGTGTGTCATCCTTTTGTTCGAAATGCTTTGTGACACTGTTTGCATACTGGCTTTTGGTTGTCGATAACTTGCCCCTGATCAACTCCAAACTATCTCCTTACACAACTCGTTGGAGGTTTTTGCAGTGATAGTGGACTTGCTGCTGCACCTGCACTCGGCCATTTCACGTGATGTTATTCTGCAGTGTCAGCAGTACCTACAGCACTACAGCAAAACGAGAACCGTCAGTTTGTTAATGACTGACACAGCAAAGCAGTAGCTCTGTGACGTCTGTAGTATCCACGAGTGTATTCACAAAAACCAAATCAAGCAGATATAAAAATGCAAAAATAACACTGAAATAAGTAACAAAACATACACTGTGAAAAACAAACTGAATCACAACACGACTGACGAGATCCTTCACTTCAGATAACATCTTGTTTTCAGAGGGTTTTGTGTTTCCCTCGGCTGTACTTTGTGTCCGCTGACCTCCCTGCAGCAGCTTACTCTGGCCGAACCCCTTCTCATTGCCAGTGATCAGCCTTTATCTGTGTCAGTGCTTCCTGTGTCCTGTAGATAACCTGCAGTAGCTTTTTTTGCAGTGTCCCACTTACAAATCACACAACCAGACAATCAAAAAGTGCAAGTCAGCCACATTCTTCACCTCTAATCTAACAGAAACTGAGGAAAGCTTAACAAATGATGCATTTTTTAAAACCCTTTCTGTAACTGAGGGAAGAAGCCCTAATCTGAATGAGGATGTAGCAAGAACTTGGAATTTTGGTGCCAAATTAGTACCAAAACTTTGAAAATGTGAGAATAATTGTTCTTCTAAGGTACCGAAAGCACTGAAAGTACATTCAATGCTGTAGGTACTGGACAGTATGACAAAATGTGGCAAGGTGGTGGCACATACAGGTGCAGCAACAGGCTCAACCAAACTGTTTGAATCAACCAAATAAACCCCTGAAACTGTGAAGGTCATAGACTGGGTTCACTGTGTTTTGGGATTTTGTCTGTCTTTGTGTTTTGGTGGGTGTGCCTCTGTTCACTGCAGGCTGGGTGGAGCCGATCAGGAGATAGGTGATACCTACCTCGGGTTCTCCTCCTCGGCTCCAGCACTCGGCACACCTCCAAGCACTCCAGCGTTTGTCACCCGTGGGAATTCACGACCACGGACACCTTCACCGGGAGATCCTTCACAAGAGCACCCCCCCACGAGCACCGGACCCCTGCGCACCACCCCGGTTTCCCTCGTCACGGCTCTCTCTCTGCACCGGGAAAACCCCCACGGACCAAGGCACTCTGAGGCACCGGCTCTTCGTGCACCACCCTCGGGACCCCCCTTCCTCGGATCACGACACCGAAGACTCCACTCCTCCCTCTCCACGACTGACATCCCTGCACCAGATCCCACCACCGGGTTATTCCCCACGACCGACACCCTTCACCGGACTTTGTTTCTGCCTCCTGGTGCCCATCACTCCACCACCTTCCCTAATAAATCCTGTTTCCTTTAACCCTTCTCCCCGTCTCCCTTTTTGTTTGGGTCCACCCGCGCAGTCACTGAGCACGAACCGTCACAGAAACTTACCGAAGAAGCTCAAAGACAGACATGTAGATCAGTACACTGAAATCAGGCAAGGTGAGCTTCAGCTGTTAAATTTACATTTAAACCACACAAACAAAATGCCTATAGCCATACATGTTGTTGTTTTCACATTGCAGTAGTTACATTTGCTGTGGAAATGCTCCACACACAAAATCCTTAAAGGCTAGTGTTATCTTGTCTCATAATGTTAGCAGGATACAACCATCGCTGTTCAGTCTGTCAAAATCTGCCTTTGGGTGGTGACTACTCATGACAGTGAGCATTATCATTCTGAGTACAGTAAAAGCCTTGAGACTGTGTTTTCCTGTTATTTCTGAGCATTCGATAAACAGAACTGTCTGTTATGCTTGAGTAAATTATACCCCAATTAACTAAAATAGTTAAAAGAATTACATTTTGTTCTTATTTCTTGTCATTTTGCCTTTGGTGCTGGGCTAAAACCTCTTTGGGTGTCACCAAAGTGCCCTTTATGTGGTAAAACCCCAGACTGATCTTTTTAGTGTGGATGTTCATTGGATTCTCTGTTGTTTAACTGTAACTTTGTGGAACAGTGTAGGTCACTGTCAGGTCAGTTATTGAGCTTTAATTAACATGACAAAAAATACCCACCTAATTATGAGACACTATTATAGGACGGTGATGTTAATTAATCCTCGTGTTAGCAAGCCAAGATGTCAGAGAAGTCCTGTATCCTGTAAACTTTACTGAGTCACTGTTGTGGGCGTTTCAATAAAATGACTTCAGTGAAAAAGTGAGCGTTAAATCATTTGGGATTAGTGGTTCTGTTCCATCTGTGTGCCTGAGAAATTCCCACAGTTTTGACCTGCTTAGTAACATCGAGTAAGATGTAGCATCAAATTTAGATCTGGTTCTTTAATTTACCTTCAAATACAACAGTAATATATCCTTATGCACAATCAGATTTAACTGTTATTTATGTAAACGCAATATCGAAATGTTTTCGCTGAACCTGGTCTAGTATGTCCTAAAGTATGGCCAAATGTTTTTGAATGGATTAACTGTAAAGCAATTAACATGAAACACTAAGTTTTTTTTTAATACGATAATATTATTGGTGAGTTATTTTATTCATTGTGTTTTTCTTGCATATTTAGTTTTATTAAACACATTTCACGTTATTTCATGTTGATGTTCAGTTTGTGGCATCTAGAAAAAACTAATTTGGCGTTTTGTCAATGTAAGATGCTCAATGTGATCAAGGCTCTTCATACATCCCTAAGCCTGCAGATAGTGTGAATAAAATACACATGCTGTCTAATGCAAAACAAATCCAAACAGAAACAGGTGTTAAGGCAAAGGACGTATGCCTTCAAAAATTCTTTGGCACATTTACAAAGTGTTTGTTGGTAATGAATCAGTCTAATTACTGTGACAGATGTTCGTACTTATATCTTTATTAATGACCATTTGGACGTTTCGCTGTTCACAAAAACACAGACGTACCCTCGCACAGTTTGGGCACATTGAAATATCTCTTGATACAAAGGCAAGACAGAAGTGTGCTTGACAATTTTAAAAAGCATACACACAATCACAACTTTTATTTTTCTCCCACTGATTCACTACATACAGAATTATTGAAACGAAAAAGTTTTTTTTTTTCCTTTAAGGAATATATACACTCAGTGACCAGAGTGATGAAACTTGTGCTCCTATCGTGGGAGACGTTAGACCTTCAATCCGGTTCATAGGAATTGTGTATCTCCAAAGAAATGAATTAAGCAATGACTGACACCTTTATTCCACCTCCCTGGAAGCTTACATGATGGTATTTCAAGAGTCCCATAGGATGTAAATACATTTTCATTTAGTTTTTTATGTCTTGAAAAATTGATATAAAATAAAAGCTTGAAGAATATAAAGATGCTTACGACTTCTTTCCTCTATCCACTAATCAACTAGACTGCCTCCCAGCTTTACAAGCCAGTGAGGATTTTTTTCCAGTTTCTATTTAAATGCAGAGTAAAAAACAAATGACCTAAAAATGTGCACAACTCTGTCACTTCACTGCCCACCGCTAACAAGGTGAGCCATTTGCAGTCCACCAGGTTTATTTACTTTCTAATTTGCTTCTACTAACTCTAAAATGTCGCCAGCAAAGCAAAGCACACCAATGTTCTGCTGTTAGTTGCAAGAGTGAACACAAGAGTCTTCATGCACTCCCAGCATCTGAAGAACTGAGCACACAAGTTGTTGTTGTTGTTTTTATTTGTGTGTTTTTGATGGCAGTGTCCCCACAACAATAGGGAAATCCTTAGTGTTAGCAAGTTATCTGGCAAATGTGGCTAACATTACCATAAGCTTTGATGCTATGTTTACAAGTCAGAGCTCTGCAGAGATTGTAAATCTGAGACAGAGAGCGTCTTCCTCCTGAATGGGGCGTGGACAGCAGCAACTCAGCTCCATCCTAAACTACAAATACTGAAACAGCCTGTTCAGAAACAGGCTAAAACCAGGAGTCAAACAGTCATAGCAAAGTGAACCATCTTTGCAGTACTTTAGCTGAAAAATTTAAAAATGCAATCTGGGAACATGTGAGACTTTTTACTTAATTTGCCAGAAGCGGTACAATGTGAGACCTTTAAAGAAAAGACAGAATTATCATATTTTTACATATATAAGAACTAAATATGACATTTATGGGATGAAAATTCTGAGCTTCTGCACAAAGTAGTGTTGATTTCACCTCAAGCAGCTGAATGCTGAAGGCAATAAAATGCCTTCTTTGAGAAAACACTGCATCCCATCAGTCTACATTTTTATATCTACAGGAACTGAGCTTTCCTAAAGGTTTTTCCTAAAGGTTTTTCCTAAAGGTTTTAAGTCATTCAAGGTGGAAGTGAACCAAATCTCCCCTTTTCTCGTCACTGAGAGTATATAGAACAGAGATACAGAAGGCAAGCATGAGCTTTTCAGCAAGGTAGAGCCAGAAGAAATCAGAAGAGAACCAAAGAAGAGCTTGTTAGAAACTATCCACCATTCCCTACTAGTTTTATAAGCTGTTAGTAAATCATTTGAATAAAATTGACATTTTTCGGTCACTTTAATAAGATATACTAATTTTCACTACACAAGCGGACAACACTGCAGTATAAAATGGCAAACACAAAGAAGCACACTTCAGGGAATTGTGAATTGTTTCAGACAAATTCTCATCCTTTCTCATAGACATAATCAAAACAAAATTAAGAATAACCCCAATACCACTGCAGTGTTTGAATCGTGATGGAGCAGTGCTCACTGGTTCGTCGATCTTTAAAGAAAGCACTTTCAGGAACTGTAAAGCACCACGCCAGGATGAACTCAGAGCACAGATACTGCTCTCATCAGTTCAAATCACCCTCATCGACAAAGCAAAAACACAAACGATTTGTCCCAACCCACATGTCTCAGCAAAACTACAATAATTCACAAAGTGTTTTAGCCAACAAGAAGCAAATTATTTGAGAGAGCAGCTATAGTGGCTGGTATGTAGTAAGTGCTGTGTGGGGATTCATTCATCCCCAGTAAGGCAGCACGTAATTCATCAGGCAATTAGATTTCCGTGTGTCACATTAATGCAAAATGCCTTTTTACTTCATTTCATATTCATTTTACTGCGCCTGTCAAGAAAATGTGTTAGTGTTGTCCATGTATGCAAATGTGGTCATTAAACCAACATTATATTCAAAAGTGTATCAGAAGTTTCAAGCAAAATCTGTTTGAGATGTTATTTCAGTATGGGAGTTTGCTTTTCCCAGAGGCACAGCAGTCCATCACTTTAAACCTTCTAGTCATTAACTTCTCCATCTCCTTCATGTGTAGTCAATTACAACAGATTATGTGCAAAGAAAATGGCCATTATACCACCATAAAGTAGTGGCATTGAGCCTGTCTTTGTACTCAGACCTTGTCTATAAACCTTGAAGTTATAATTTGTGCTGACAATCACAGAGGTAATAGATAATGTGATGAATAGCCCTTCACAATTAAATAGGACAGCATTAACTTTCTAACTTTCAGTTAAAACCTATGGTCTCTTTTCTATAAAAACTATCTGCTTTCGTGTCCTAGCAATAAAAAAAAAAAATCTTGTTATTTAACATTATTTAAGAACATGTAGGTGCAGACACAAAAACCGCACATGCTAGTACATTAATATTTACATGCAAACTATACAAAGGTACCAAAGAAGAAGTTCACAGTAATTCACCCATACTTGTAAGATTTGTTTTTCACCACAGGCACCAGAAAGTACAAATGCATTACATTCAATACTTGACCTCCACACTTAAATCTCGTGTGTGCTGAGGTGATATGTGACAAGCAGGACTTGTTCTAAACAAGGAAAGGAAAAGTCTGATGTAAATGACTGCTTAACCCCCCCCCCCCCCCCCCCCCCCCCCAAAAAAAAACACAGCAGGTGGGAAATTTTAAAATTATAATTTGCCAAATTTTTGTTGAAAAGAAAGTATCAGCTGGTTTTTGGTTTGGTAGGAAATGTTAAACAATAGTATATAAATACAGACCGATGTATGTCAGTATTTGTGTTTGTACACCATTGTTACTATGATTATTACATATTTTTCCTGATTTATTTCTCTGTCAGCAAAGTTCCACCCCACAAAGACTGCAATGAGCAGTTTTGCGTGTTAACTAAAGAGGATTTAAACATGCTTAAATTCCGATATCTAAAAATGCGGAGCCATAGCTGTGAGGGTTATAAAAGGGAACAAACTCACATGGCCTTTTGATTTATTTTAATGCTGTAGCTCATTCCTAAATTAGGTTTGTAAAAACAGGTTGTGTTTGTGTTTGCTGATGGGACTTTGGATCTGGGTACTGAGTTGGTGAAATGCCCAGACTTCTCAAGCCTACCTTAAAATTTGAGAGAAACAAACCAAACTACGTATAACCCTCTGAACCCCAAGCAGTTTCTGGGTATTTTATGGTCCAATCACATGTTTTTCCATCACTGTGGGCTAATTTTTTTACTGCAATATGAAATGCTGCAACTCTATGGAAACAACACAACAGTACAGAACAGCTGCAATACCACACATTGTAAAAACAAAAAAAATTTACAAAAATCAAAGAAACCTGGAATCAACATGTACAACATTTTTTCAAATACCCACATTTCTTACCAATACTGGTAACAAAATGACTCCACATACTGTAGATGTTTTACTACTTTTTAAAAACTGACTTCAATACTTGTGTTGTTTGTCTCCTTTGTGTAAACATTGAATTTTTAAATTTCCGTCACATGAATGTTCTGCCACTTATGGCTCCTCCTCTGCACCACACAGAGCACAGATTTTTTTTAGTTTTTTTTTACAGAATTTGGTTTGCAGATACTTTCCTGAAAATTTTAAAAGACACATATAGAATAGAGTGCTTTTAAAGCAATAACACAATTTTAGGCTTAGACGGCCAGAAAATGAGACCGCCCTATTTGTTTTTGCAGTTTTTGGATCTGCCAAAAGGAGTGATTTTGGGAGTTGTCTTTATAACTAACATGCCTTTCAAACACCCCAGTGAGTTTTGGGGGTCAGAGGGTTAACTGACTCAAAAAAACTGCTTTAGCTTCAGTTAAATACTTTGGATCCCCAACCATAGCCTGTGATATGCTTTGTAGCCTACAGAATAACCTTCACAGATGCACTCAGTGTGTTCTTTAGCTTATAAATATTACATTTAATCATAACTGGTTGTATCATCAGGATCTCAAGGTTGTCATTGAACCAAAAAAAAAAAAACACAGGATAATACATCTTTTTAAAATGTGTAATAGATAACAGCACTCAGCTCAAGTGAGGAGGAGTATTCAGTAAGGACGTGTGAGAGGATTTTACAAAAAGGGGTCAAATCAGGGGTTACGAAGAGGCTTTGCTGCTCCGCGTGTCAACAAATCACACAAGCATACCCAAGAGGAGACATGAAGCCTTTGCACCAGAGATGTCAGGGTCTCTGGGATGCAGTAACATTTCACTGCAGAATGGGTAATGAGCACATAACAAGTGTGTGCCTGCAGTACAGTACAGAGGCCAGCAGTTATCAGAAAACTCTTAGCAGCCTCGTCTGGTGCCATATTGAAGGTCCCTCTGGAGAGTGCACTCTGTGAATTTAAAGTACATCAGTGACCACAAGCAGACTTTTCTAAGCAAGGCTAATAATCCGTAGTCTAATTTTCGTGACTCAAACTCTCATTTGACAGCACTTGACCTCATCAAGTGTCACTTAAATGTCACACAGGTTGAAATGCCTGAGCCTCCCCACCAATCAGCAGGCAGGGGGGATGCAGTCACTCGAATAAGTGGAAAAATGTCTTCGCCACCCAACAGAAAGTTCAGTGTCTTTTGGAAAGAACGAGCTTATGTGTGGACCTGGATGACTGATGATCTTTGTGCACAACTTCTCAAGAGTGAGCGTGTCTGCCTGTGACAAGTGTCAGAGTCTTTTAGCGCCGGCTGAGTCCTGTTTTCTTTTCCAATAATGACAACGGTCTGGGTGCAGAACTATTCTCAGTGAGGCGAAGAGCTGAAACCAGCTGCATTGGAACATTTCCACTGATTCCTCTGATTTTGACCTAATTTGCTGCTGACCTTTCTAAACGTGACATATGTAGACTAAAGGTTGTGTTGGAATAAATACATTTTTATACACAACTGAATTATGCGCACACTGTAAGGCACATGGTCCGGTTCTTGTGCCAGCTTTGCAGACTCAGTGGTGCAAAATTGGCTTAAATGCATGTATGGTGATATTTTATATGCATCATCAGCCTTGAGCCCTTGGACACTTCCTATCGTTCTGTGCTAAGCTTTATTACTGCTGTTGATAATGATAATCATCATTGTGAGCTGTATGTGGGGGCTGGGTGGCCCTCCCTGGCTGTGGGGTATGACAGACACAGGGACTCATTTTGTTTTTATTTCTCATCGAATTCTTCACTCCCTTACATTGCTTCATTGTTTGGGCCACTGCTATAGCTCAGTGGATTATGATGAAAGGTGTCGGCTCTTTTGACAGAGCTTGAAAAATCCAGTTTTACTTGCTGCACACCTGCAACCTGGAATAACACAGATAACAATCTAAAGCTTGACTCTTTTTTTTAATCATTGGGGCAATTGGGTTTGTAGTTGTGTCTTATTTAACCTCCAGCTGTTTGTGTTTTAGCTCATTAATTTGTTTCTACATTTTACTGCTCTGAACCCCAAAACTCACCAGGAAAGTTTGAAAGTCCTGTTATCTGAAAAAAATCATCCAAATTACAGCATTCACAGCCAAAAACTGTAACAACAGAAAGAATGTTCAGATTTTTGACTCCACAGTGGTTCTTGAACTAGTCCTGTGTGTCGAATGGTTTGGTTGGAAAACTTAGTCAAAGCTTAAAATTGTGATGTTTCAACAAAGCCATTCTTTTTCTACGTGTCTCATTAAAAATTGTAAAAATAAATCTAAAGATAAACTGTTTTCTCTAACCAGATTTTGCTAAAAAAATAAAATAAAATGAAATAATATTCTGATCTCCTTGGTGCAACAGTGAAGCCATAACTGATTGACAGTCACATAACAAAAACTCAGAACAGATAGGAGACAAGCAAAGAAACACATTTAGAATGTATCTAGTAGAATAGTACATGTAGAGTACTGGTGTATGTAGAGATACCTTTTTCTTTTTTTTTTTTTCCAGTATAGATAACACCTGTGGGCACTTGGAAAATGTTGTCTATATCGATTCCAGGCTTTTTCAATTCCTGTAAAATTAATAATCAAATAAATTTTTTTGGTTTTTGTTTTTCAAGATTTATGGCGTTCTAACTTTGTCACCCTGCACAGAACACATATCTGAGTTCTCTTTACTTCTAGTCATGGTTGTGCTGTTTCCATAAAGAGCTTTATATTGCAGTGAAGAATGAGCCCACGGTGAGGAAACATGTAATCGTAGCAGAAAATGATCTGCTTGGAGTTCAGAGAGCTAAACACTTATTATTCTTCATGTGCCTATTATTTCACACGTTTATCCAAGCTTCTACTGTGTGCGCCAACATCTTTTATTATTTTGCTCAGCCAGATTGTAAATGACTCCTCCATACCTCAGAGTGTTCTGAGTTTAAACAAAGACAAAATGAATAAGATTAGAATTTTTTGTTTATGGCATGGTGTGCGTATAGTAGCTTAGCCTGTCATCTTACACTTCAGCTGGGTAAAAGAATTACCTGGATCCACCTGTTTCCACACATCAGCTCTTTAGTTTCAGGATGTTACAGGCTATGTATTGCAACCTGGCATTACAGACCACGTATATTTTATTAACTATACTGACTCGGTGTCTGTCAAACGACTTGTCTGACTCAGTTATGCACTCAGCTGGTGGCACCCTGAGCAACCGCCGAACAAACAGCCGTCCTGCCATTATTCAATCAAGCAGATGAGCTAAGGACCTCCAGTATGGCTGCCAGACAGGGCCTCCTGTCACTTAAGCATTTCAAAATTCTTATTTTATGAAAGTGTGGTTTGCTGTACAGATTTAGTACGCCGCCCTGCAGGAATTTTCCCAATAGTCAGTTCACATGGACGAACAGATTCACGCTATCACTTGTAAACTAAGCTTTAGACTCGGTAACATATTTACAGCAAGACGACACGGGTTTTGAGACCACCGCTGGCCCCCTGTTTTATCCCCACCCCCCTACCATTTACAAGACTGTTCATAGAGATAAAAAATAAATAACAGTAAAACTTCTGCTCTGAGATTTACATGGCACATTCTTAACAGGCTCATGAGATATTCATGAATAAATAGTGTTTAATCGAGCATCATTACGCTGTTATGTACACGTTTACAGAGCAGATTTCAAAAGAAGAACCTGCGTGAAAAGTTTCGTTCAAAAGTTGATGGTTCGTGTACAATTATAGTTGTGGCTTCGCTCTCTCTGCTGCACTAAAGGTTTTCAAACTCAATTAAAATAAAAGAAACTAATAAAACCGTGTTCATGTGTGTGTGGCCTGACAAATGGGTCTTTTGTCTCATCCTGTGTCTGTAGAGTCTTTTCAGTTGCACTAACAGGTTTTATAATTCAAGGTTGTAGCATTTTAGCATGAATAAATCAATAGCCCATTAACTGTTGGGCATCGTTTTAGTCATTGAAAGCTAAAGAGACCAAAGTTTTAACATTTTACTTTTTTGTTCCTTGATTCAAAATGAGAAAAAAAAGTCTGTTGTTGGAAGTGCAAGGATGCCAGAAACATGACGTGACTATATTCTAAGTGTTCAGACATCTCTCTTCATTAACAATATGGGAGCCAATCGAAAAAGTTAAAATGATATTTATATACTCAAACTAGTTGTTGTCAGTCAGAGGAGGCCGAGCTCAGTGTCTGAAAAGAGTGACGATGATACAAGTTCTGCACTTCTTTGTTCTCATCAATGCTTACAGCTGCTGGTGTGAAAGACCACAATCAAAGACACTTGAACGGTTTATGCTTCAACTCCTGCCTTTGTTCTACAACCTTACATTTCATGTTTGAGCCCTTTGACCTTACCCTTAAGCCTTGTGTACGCTGTGTGTTTTGATTTGTTAAATGTGCTTTATAGATGAAGTGACTTAATTCTACAGGCTGCAGATTTTTTTCTATTCATGACTTAAAAGTACATCTGAGTCTCAGTAGCAGCGATCTACAAAGATGTCAGATTAGTTATTCTGTTTTTATAAGTGACTCTTGAAATCTGCTCTGCAAGTACCATAGTACATAATGTACACGTCTGATGCACCTTTATACATTTATACAAACGGTTTTTATAAGGTATGTCATGGAGCAAGACATTAGTCTGTTCTCAATGCAGTATTAACCGCTCTTTATTGACTAAATATGCACTGAACAACGAGAGCTTCATGTCTTGTTTTCCTTTTGTTGAAAGCTACAATCCCAACAGCACAACCTGCTTTGAGTTTGAACACAGTATGTGCAACATACATTGTGTGCCTTGAAGGTGATAAGTAAAGATTAACAACTAACAGGAGTATTCCTTTTTTCAAACTAGTCATTTAAAGACATGTATTTATTTCAGGAGTAACCACTGTTTAGTGGCTTACTGAATCAAAAGGATGAATTACTGCTTTACATCTTATTCTTTCAGTTGTATCTGTTTTGACTGTATTGAAATTGCCTTGGGTAAATTACCTACAAACAAAAGCTGTTAAAACATGTTCTAGCCAGCCTTGCAGTTTCCTTAGGCACAGTGAGGACTTAAGTTTGCAGACCTTTGCTTATCACCTTGAAGAATGTCCGTGTGTCTTCAAATAGACACTGCAGTCACACCGCCGCTGCTGCAGGATCCCTTTTCCAGATCCTCCATGACCAAGTCCTGCTCCTTGACGTGATTGGTTCGCCTGGAACTGTTCTTTTCCAGGCTGTTGAGGGAAATAGGTTCCAGGGATGTTTGTGCATTATTAGCTGGGAGCACAGAGTTTCCCTGCAGCCTGTGCGAGTAGGTTTTCCTCCGCTGTCCGTCGGCCGTGCACAGGCTGAACTTGAACACAGCTTGAAACCCTCTGCGGAAGTTCTCATTGAAGAAACCGTAGATGATGGGGTTGACACTGCTGTTGAAGAAGGCTAGCCAGTGGGCAAAGGGGTAGATGTAAATGTTGATGATTCTGTACTGCTGCTCAGTCAGGCTGGCATAGTCGCTCAGCATCATGAGAGTCCACAGAGGCAGCCAGGAAAGGATGAAGAGCAGAGCGACTATTAGAAGCATTTTAATCACCCTTTGCTTTTTCTTTGACACAGTGTGCCGGTTGTCGTGGCCCGGCTTTCCTCCCGTCGGAACTGCTGTTTTGAAAAGCGTAATGCCGATCCGGGCGTACATGATCACAATCAGGGAAAGAGGGGCAAGATAGATGTTTGCAAACAGGACGGTGGTGTAAATCTTCCTCATCTCTTGGTTCGGCCAATTCTCTCTGCACCAATAAAAAGGAGTTGTTTTGTTGTCATAGCCCAGTAACACCCGAATGGTTTGCTCCTTGGTCACTTGAAGCATCACCCCAGAGGGACACATGATGGATATGGCCAGAACCCAGATAATGACTATAATCAAGGTGGCTGTGGATATGGTCAGCTTCTGCTTGAATGGGTAGACGATGCATCTGAATCTGCCAAAGGGTTAAAAAAAGAGAGATACACGGGATAGTTAAGATGCATGTAGACATTTAAACTGTTCCACAAATATATATTTTTCACAAGAAACAGGCTGTGACAGAACATTGCCGTCCCCATCAGAGTCAGTGTACATCTCAAAAGCATAAATGAGGCCAAATTTTCACCAGATGATTTCAGTAACTCGTATGGAGGTGCATCTGCGTAAAGGACAAAAACTTATTTCAAAAAGGGGGAAAAAAATGACTTTTTATTGTGAGGATTTTTTTTTGTGCAAACACTTTGGAACATCTCTCATATGGTGCAACACTCGCAAAGGCATCTAAAATAGCTGTTTGCTCTGGGTGGCATTTAGATCTGGCTTTGCAAACGTCATACACAGCTTTGTGGTGTTGATTGAAAAGGTCAAACAAACAAAAAAAAAAGGTGCAAGACACTGCTGACAGATCTTTTCTGTAGCTGAAATCTTTCCATGGCACTGACTTGGGCTGCACAGTAATGGCCAAAAGATAATCAAGATTGTTTTGATCAATGTGATAATCAGAATTATTCACCGATTTCAAAGCCAAATCTTTTTACTGCACTTTCACATTTAAATAAACAGAGCACTGCATTCACTTAGAAGTTTCACAACATTTCTGCTATTGTGCAAATTTGCATCACAATACGACTTACAACAATCTTTACCTGAATTTGCGGCATCTCATAAAGGCAAAATATGAATAAAATAGTCCACAAAAGGCCTTACTTTTGTAACATCTGTTCATCGATGCACTACAGTTTCACAACGCTTCTCACATCAAGGCTACAGTAGAAGCGAGCTGGGCGGCTTTGCACAGAGAAGCCTCTAGTCTCCGTTACATTACGTTTGCGCAGCAATTTTAAAAAAGTGTGTGAGAAAACATTACTTTGAAAAGATAGTAATAAGCTGTTCTAATGCCAAATTTACCCAAACTGAAACCAAATGATTTTATCTACACTGGCTGCTTGCAATGAGCACATCATTTTGCATGTCAATATCACAGCTGATCATGTTAATTTAACAGCAGCCAAAATTGTGATTTGATTATTATCCCATGAATAGTTTTTTTCCCATGAATCTTCCTTTTCTGTGTGTTCCTCCAGTTTCTTGCTTATTTTGCTAAACACATGCAAGCAAACAAGCATTGTGTCCTGCACATAAAGTAAAAAAAAAAAAAAAAAAAAACTCAGAGTATCAATAGGAGCAAATGATTTCTCTTGTAGAATAGTAATGGGGAAACTAGAAACGGGCAGTTTTCTTTTTGCATTAAGCAGCAAAAAGGTTGTAGCATGATGTGTTTCTGTTGATTTGCTGAGATGGGACTATTATGCGTTCACACATTGCAGTGTGGACGCTGAAATGATAAAGCCGCAGGAGCACAATGCATCTCCTAGTAATAGGCCAGAGAGGCTGTTGTCAGGAACCCCTGGGTCATACCTATAAAAGGCATAAGCGAAAAACAGATATGCATGTATGGCTTTGGAATTACACTGTGCAACTGTCACTAATGTTCAATCACATCCACTGGTTTTACTGCCAATTTGCACTGTGCATCAGCAAGAGCATAATTCACTCAGCTTCTCTCATAACATTTAGTGTGATTGAAAGTATATGGTCATCTGTTAACAACAGGAACATAATGTCCACACCAAACTGAATCCAAACCACCAAACCAAAGACTGTCTTTGTGCGTATGAACACCACAGGGACACAGCAGTTTGCACTTGAGGTTTATAAGGACTGTGCTTTTGAACTTCTGTCCAATTTCTCTTTGCTTGCTGGACTCAGAGTTCAGAAAGCAAGTCGTGCACACTTACAGAACTTTTTAATAGTGTTTCAAAAACACTACAAAGAAGTTCTTCACTCGTGTACATGTTGATATTCATAAATCAGCCCATATGCATGTGTTTTTCACTATATGCAAACATCGTACAATATATTTCTATCTTTATGGACAGCCTTGTGTCCCTGCAGTCTGTGACAGTCCTGCCAGCAGCATTGTGTCTGAGGATGGCAGCCACATTCAAATGAGAGTGTCAGCTGGACTCTGCTGTTGGGGCGGCTATTGGCTTTTTGGACTTATTTCAGTCACTGTGCAGGGCTGAGAACGTGTGTGGCTAAACGCATCAGTAACCCACCAGTCCAGTCGTCTCTTCTGGTGCTTTAAAATGCCAAGACTTCCAGAAATGATACTGCCCTTCTTCTGGCTCTTTTCTCACCAGAGGGGAGATGTCTAAGACGGGCTTATGCTTTTGCCACATGTGTATAAATGAATAAACTGCAAGAACAATTGCGCACTGATTTCATAACAAACTGATTTACAATTAAACCAAATATTGGAAAAATGTTGTTGCACCGATATTAAAATATAAAAGCCTCTATTTTGAGTTCACAGTACAAACATTTATGTGAGTTGCATACTGCCACTTTGTTAGGACCTTGTGGCGTCACATCTAGAAACACATGGTACCCTTAAGCATCATTTTTCAACGTGCAGCGTAATCTGACAGACCTATAAAAATCAGCAAATGTCAAATTGTTCTCTGTTGTTGTTGTCATTGTCGCTTGTTTTCAGGCATGGGAAAGCTTGCCTTGTAACTTGTGATTAATGTTGTGAAGAATGTATTTTAAGCCAAACTATCTTTTCCTAAACCAAACCAAGTAGCAACTGAAAACGAAAGTTAATTCACAAAACAAAGCAAAGTGGGAAAAAATAATGGTCCAGCACAGCAGTTGAACTTGGTATGGAAAAACTCCTACATGTCCAGCGGCGCTGAATATGAACAGACGCCTGAGGACATCTTAGCGTAGCTTTGACATGCAAGCAGCTCTGACAAAACTGCAGCTTTTGATGCCCCTGAAATAAAGAATGAAAACAGGTTGCATACAGGTGTCTCCGGGAGGTTTGCTTCATGGTACTGACCTCTTTGCATCATCATCACTTTCAGACACTATCAGACTTTGAGCCTGCCAAATAATTGCTGTAAAATCTGTCCAAAAAAAGACAGGGAATTTATTGGCATGGCTGAGAGCTAAGAGCTAAGGGCTTGCTGTAAAGTATTACAAAAAACAAAAAAAACAATAGCTTGTTAAAATTTGGCACCTTTCGCCAGTAGATCAGTTCACAGCCTTGCAGGGAATGGATGGAAATGATTATAACGGAAAAAAAGAGCTTCCTGTGTAAGGGAAGGACGTGGAGCAATTTGAGATCTAACTGTGAAAGAATCTTGTGATCATTGACAATGGAGGCATGTGGATGCTTCCTGATCATCAATTTCTGCATGACTCTAGATAGAGAGACATCCTTCGAGATTAAAATCATCAAGAAATGTTACCTTGTTAAAATTATCCATATTTTATTTATTTATTTATTTATTTATTTATTTATTTATTTATTTATTTATTTATTTGCTAGAAGACATATCATTAGCGAAATGGACAGTGAACGCTATAATTGAGCTTTTCCACTTTGAAACTGAAGTGTCACTTTTTCAAACAGATTCACTCTCGTAGAGTTTCATTAGTAACAAACACGGGTGCAAATTTTCAATAGTTTTCTTAACCAGTCATTGGCAGCATTGTCAATAATCAATCGATAATAGGAACTGAGTGCAACAAACACTTTCACATTTTTGACACCAAACACATGACATAAGTCACTATTGCAGCTTGGTTCCATACACGATTGAACTACAAGTAGGCTGTAGTAATAGCTTACAGCTCATGTGTGACGTTTAAAATGTGTGTTTGGACCAATAGGCATCACAGATTTTTGTTGCTATGGCGCCATGAGAGTGGCAGCCAGTTGCAGCGGCCCCTTCCTACTTTCTGTGTTTTTAGCTATTTACTTTGGTTTTTCTTCAATCTTTTCAATATTTTAATTTCACACAGCTGTACCACATTTATGCAGGGAAAGTTGGCGTTTTTTAGTTGGTCTGTTCTTTGCTTGTTTTTGCGAGTTTTTGGGGTCCACATTCTGGCGAGCCATTGAGCCGTTGAGCCCTGGCTCTATTGTTTTTACACTCATGAACAGTTGTTGGCTCTGAGCCAGGCCAAGCCACTGTCGTGGGAGAGACCGGACATCCCCGATGAGCTCCACAGGAGGAAGAGGGGATGCAGGGCAGGAGTGAAGCGTCGGGAGAACCAGAGACGCTACAAGCCGTCCATCCGTCCATCATCATGGGAAACGTGAGGTCTCTCCCAAACAGATGGAAGAGCTAACAGCTAACAGCTAACAGCGCTGGCCTGGCTGCAGTGTGAGTATCGGGACTGCAGCCTCGTGTTGCTCACGGAGTCATTGCTGGACGAACTCACTCCAGGCTCGCTTGTGGCTTTGGATGGATTTCACCTGGTCAGAGTGGACCGGAGCTGGAGGGAGAGTGGTAAGAAGAAAGGCTGGGGACTCGCCATGTATGTGAATGAGAGATGGTGTAATGCCTAGTGTTAAAGAGCGTCGCTGCACGAAGGATGTTGAACTGCTGGTGGTTGGTTTGTGGCCGTTTTACCTGCCGAGGGAGTTTTTATACGTCCTGGCGATTACAGGTTACATCCTCCCTTGCTGATGCTGCTGCGGCCTGTGAACTCATCCATAGCTCAGTGTCCCAAACATCACACCCTCAGTCTCTGATCGTCATCTCAGGAGACTTTGATCATACATCGTTCTCTACCACTCTCCCCACATTCAGCCAGCATGCGGACTGCCCAACCAGAGACAGCGGGGCCATGGACCTGCTGTGTGTCGACACCAGGATGCATATTACTTAATTGTTATTTTCTTGTACTTTCTATATTTTTGGATGCTGCTGCGGCGAGAAATGATGTCGTGAATATTGTTGTGAAAACAGTCGGGCCACATAGGAACAGATACAGAGATTAACAGTACAAAGAGATTGAACTCTCTATCTGCACACGAGCACCAAAAGGTCGCACTGGAGACCTCTTTATCTCTTTACCCATTCAGATCTAATAATGTGGCCGACGGATACATAAGGTGACTTTGAATTTGAATGTCAGAGTGTTTCAAACTCCATCTGTCCTTTCCAACGGTGCAGACGCCCTCCAGTGATTTCAAACGGTGACAGCGACATCGCGGCACGTCTACTGTCTGGAGACTGAGCCATGATAAAATACAGCGCTGTCATTTACGCAGCATGAAGAGCTGTTGTCACCTTCACGTCCTACATTACACCCTCTAACTCTGCTGGATATGTGTTTGTTGGGAGCAAATTGTCTCTGGCTTCTTGGTTAATGTGGAACTTGTTAGCAAACAGTTGTCTTATTTACATATCCAGCTGTTACACTACAACATTTTCAGTCATTTGGAGATGTGCCTCTAGCCTCCAGGTGGCTGTAATCCAGGATTCGTGCTCCACACTGTTCACCATCTAGTTAGTCACTGTGTCTGTGGTGTAGTGCCAAGCAGGTAGTATACAGTGGGCCTTTAAGAGCTTTATTGTTTCCTGCAGAGGCCAAAAACAACACTGAGAGTAAACTGAACAGTGTGTCTGGATGGCTAATCGGTGAAACTGACTATAAAGTACAGACCAGGTGCAGATTCAACCAGTGATTTTCTTCAGGTAAAAGTTCTCAACATAAATGTAGAGTTGAGCTGGGAGGTTCATCTTGGAAACGCATGTCTGTGCTAGATTATTCTGAAATCACTTATCAAGCCTGTCCCTTTTTATTTGAAGTGAAACTACTGTTCCGACATGAGAAAGAACAATTACATTTATTTATAATTGTTACGTAGGGCGAAGGCGGGGTACACCATGGACAGGTCGCCAGTCCGTCACAGGGCCACACAGAGAAAGAGACAATTGGAACACTCACTTTCACGCCTACAGACAATTTAGAATCGGCAATTAACCTCAGCATGTCTCTGGACTGTAGGACGAAGCTGGAGAACCCGGTGAGAACCCATGCAGGCACAGGGGGAACATGCAAACTCCACACAGAAAGACTCCAGGCTGAGACAATGCTAACCACTGCACAATTTAAGTTTGCACATGTCAAAAACTGGGTTCATAATTTTGTCAGTTAATTATATCAAACATAGAATTTTTTTTTAAAACATGGAAATAGTAGTTGTTTATTTTTATAAGTAACCAACGTAAAATCTTGTGTTTTGCCACCAATTATTAGGCAAGTGGTGATTGTAATTCCCCTGACTCGTTGTAGTTTGTTAGTTTAACATGACGTCATGAGAAGTTGACATAGCTCAAAAAGACTGATGCTAACTAAATTGTTTTTTGTTGACCACAAACATTCATTCTTAGAGTTTACGTACCAAAAGTAGAGCACATTAATCTTGAGTTTATAATGTTTTATCACATAAATTAACAGAATTGTGCATCCTTTGTGGAAGTCTGTGCATTCTGAGTGATTTCTAGCTGTTCTGTGGTACAAGCATTTGTCTGAGTTGCACTTCAAGTATGAAAAATGCCGGGCAGTGCGGTCGTTTAGTTTTTGACGCAGCAACAGTTGAATAGAATCACTGTACCTGTCGACAGCAATAGCGACCAGAGTGAAGACGGATGCTGACACGGAGATCCCCTGAACCATGCCGCTCATTTTGCAGACCAGGCTTCCAAAAGGCCATCCTGTTGACAGGAGAGATGGATTCAGCTGATTTACTACTGACACAATGCATTCAGACAGATGACATTATAACTCCAGCCACAAATTGTGACTCTTGTAATATCTTAGTTTGGGGTCACAGAGGCCACCGTCAGCCTCTCTAAATCATGATTAACCATCGAGGTGGTTTGTCTTGAGCGGTCCTTCTGTTTCTAATATGAAACCAAGATGGACGACTACCAGTTACCTGGATGGGGAGTTGCAACTTGGGAAGTTTTATGCAGAAAATGTAAGTGACATTTGTGACCATGCAAAAACATGAGAGAAACGAACTGGGACTAGGTAACACCTCAGCAGTACATGTATGAATCCTGACAGCTACAAAAAGTTCAAACCCACCAACACATGAGCCAAAAGGAAATTCTGAAAGGATTTACCACAATGCCACACCTTAGGGTCTCTAGGGGGATCGATCAGTCCCTTCACTGATTTGCGATGCTGGTGACACGCAGCAGAGGGGCTGAAAGTGTCTTATTGTGGCACAAATAATCACACTGCTTATTTGTATGTATGCGTAAGATACAAACTCAACCTGACAGCTCACATGTTGGCTGCTGCAGCAAAGACGATACAATACGAAGGATGAGAAATCAAGGGAATTGGAGCTGTTTTACACATGCCATCAGCAATTTTGCTATAAGATGTCTTTTGTGGCTCTGAAAGGAGCGTTGGATGTTTCAAAAAATGAACCTGACAATAACAACAGGTTTATCAATGCTTCTGTTTGAGACAATACACCTGCGATGCACAGTGGGGGAATTTAAAGGAAGCAGGCATTTAGGAGGCAGCTGTCTGTGTTTCCATACATGGATTTTAAAGTATGTATTGGTGTTTGTTCAGCAAGTCTTGTTTGTAAATTATGCAAATTACAAGATGAGTTGTTGGCGTCAACTTTAGCTGAGCTCAGGCTGCTTTTCACATGAAGCCTTGTAGAGGTGGGAGTGTAACACTATTCATCTTTGTTCTGTTCTGTGGGAGAAGGCGGCTACGACACTACAGGATGGTGAAACTAACTGAAGTGAAAGCTCAGCTTCCTGTTTTATGTCTTTTCTTTTACTGTTGTTTATGCTTTTACTGTTTTTTTCTTTTTTTAAATGAATACACAGATTAGGAAGCTGTCAGCATTCCAACATAAAGCAGTCAGACTCTTAATCCCTTGCAAAACAGAAAACTCCACTTACATCTGAGCCAGACTCCTTTTCAAAAGGACTTCTTCTATGTAGGCAGAAAATGTAAACTAGCATGGCCTACAGCTCTGGTTCGAACTGCAAGTCTGGGATCCTAACCAGCACATGTTCTGTTTCACCCCATAACTACTATTGCTGTTACAAAACAGTATATACTATAATATAATATAATATAATAATATCATACACTGATATTTGATTTATGTAAGTAAGCTGAGTTTGTTTACTTCAGAACAGTGTAAGTTGTTCTGTTTCTCTCGACAAATCCTGCTAAATATGACTAACTAATGCAACTACTGCGTGTGTTAAGCTCCAAAGGTTATTCAGGGTGACGTGCACTGTTAGAAACCGAAAAGTGACATTATGGCAGCTGAGCCTGTGTAGAACGTGAGTAGAAACAATGAAAATACTTATTAATACTAATTAGTAATACTGATATATAGATATATATATAATGAGGCACATAGATATAATTATGATATAAATACTGATTAAAAACTGTATTTTGACTAATTACCAGTAATGTTTTATAGGATATTCTGCCGTATGTTTTAGCTGCAGTTTGTCCCCTGAACCAGGAGCAGATTCTGGCCATTTTTGCTCCTGTCACATTTTCATTTGCTGTGAGCTCATTTTTTCCTGCAGTAAAAGTTCTGCACATCTATGGAAGCAGCACAACTGTGGCTAGAATTGGAGAGAAAAATGTCTTTTCGCAGTATAACATAAATAGTTAAACATTAAAATGCCATAAACAATAACCAAGAAAACATGAAAGTTGAATTTCTTTGATGTTGGTACAAAATTTGAAAAAACAGGAATGAACATGCATTTTTTCAAGGACCCACAGCTGTTACAAACACTGAGAAAAACACTATTTGATAGATATTTTACTTCTCAGATTTGTCTCCATCCTCCAGTCTAGACCCTAGCAGAGCCTAGTTCAGACACAAAGTCCCTCCATTTTTGTGACGTTACAGTTGAGTCTCTAATGGTTTCTTAGCTGCACAGAGGAGCACAGATTGTTAGAGCAAGTGATTTTTTTTAGCTGTTTTTGAAAAGAGCAACATGTAGAATACAGTAGTTTTGATAAAATATCCCAATATTAAGCTCATATCTTTCCTTGTGAAAAAATGTCACACATGATTACTAAAACAAAATCTAACAATTCCTCCTGTTTTTAGACTTTCTTGCACTGATTTTAAAAAAGAAAGTTTCTTTTTAAATGGCATGCTTTTCAAGCTTGATGGGATCAGAGGGTTAAAACATGATTTGGTTATTGACGATGTTTTCATGACTTTTTCCTGGCATTACATTGTGCTCACTTTGAAGACTTTGAGTGTTTTCTTACCATCGCACTGTCAAATTTCAATTTTCTACTAATTGACAGGGAAAAAAGTCAACAGAAGCGCCCTGCACCTTTACCAACAATAGCTTATTGAAAAGCTATTTGATCGGTATTGAGTAGATAAAGACACGCGGCCGCTTTAATCCTCTCCTCGAGATGCTTCTTTCATACGGTTCACAAGAAGCCAGTAAGCACTGATGCAGATGACATTTCCCCAATCGGCGTCAGCCTCAGCATTATGCGCCGTAAACATCCTAATGGTGCATAAGATGAAAGCTTTCTCTGAGAGACAAAGGCAGATTGCTGGGCTCGTCTAAGCAGCAGCTCTAAACAAGAGGCTGCAGGCAGATAGACGCAGCAACAGAAAGCTGCAGATAATGTTCTGGGTAGCTGAACTCTCTTTGGGTTTCATCAGGGGTGGGAAACTCTGGCAATCTCACAGTTGGATTCAGAATCGATTCTCAATTTGAAAGTGTTCTTGCTCCTAACTTGAGTGTGCCAAACCATTAACTCTTGTCCTTTACCTGCTGAGCTGCAAATAAAACACAGCTGATGGGTAAACTGGCTGCTCCTGAGGAAGGTAATTTTCTCAGTAGCTTCAAAATAGCAGAGACTTTGTAGTTATGTATTTATGTAAGTCAGCTGCATTAACTTGGATTCAACTTACATCCCTCCTTGATGTTTAATTCTGAAACTGAGGAGTAATGTAATGAAGGACACCACAGTTTACATGTTGCTAACCTGAACACAAGTCGGTGTGTGTGTGTGTTCTAGAGGGAAGCCAGGGAAAAGGATAAAATGTGAGCTGGGTTGTTGTGGGTAATGTTATGTCTCCAGCAGTGGAGAACCCTCTTCTTTGTGATGGCAGAAGTGAGAAAAGCCCAGACGATGATGTATGAGCACAGGGCTGTTGGCACTAAACATGCTGTGTGTTTTCTTTGCCCCTCCGGAGCTAGTGGTGCAGATAAATCTATCATAACCATGAAATTCAGTTGACAGTACAAGTAATTGCAATTGATGATATAATTGTCTGTGTCTGGTCGTGTTCTGCCTGCATTAGTAGATCAGTGTCTGTAGTGCCTTTGAACCCCGGCTTTTTGCTGCATATCAGAAAACTGCTTCCCCCAAATTATTAGGCGCTCCTTCATAATTTGGCTTAAAATCAAAATGGGCCCACAGTGGTGCTGTGGTGTGTGGCTTTGCAACTAAACCAATGATTTTGATGTCAGTCGACGCCAAATGAAACACAGCCAATCGAAAATGAGAAGTTAGATGCTCAGCTCGTGCTATTAACCCTCTGAACCTAGAACCTGCTGGTGGGTTTGAAAAACATGCATCCTTTAATAATAATCACCAAAGTGACACCAGTTATCAGAGCCAAACGCTGTAAAATAGAAAAACATCTCTAGATTTTCAACTTTCTTTGAATTATTTATCTGTAGTGGGACGATCTGCTGGAAAACTGAACCACATCTAAGCCTAAAATTGTGATATTTCATCAAAATCACTTTAATCTGCACACCACATTTTAAAAATTGTCATAACTAAACTATTTACAGTAACCACATTCTGTTAAAAAATAAAAATAAAAAATCTACAGTCGCAAATTAACAACAACATGACAAAATTCACAAACTTTTTGACAGAGGAGAAACAAATAAAAAATGTAAGTAGTTAAATATCTGTATTATGTACAACCACCATTTTCCCCGACACTGGTAACTACTGTGCGAAATTAAAAAACATGTTCTACACGTTGATCCCAAGTGTTTTGGGATTTTTGCAATATAAAGAAATTCCAGTTCTTTATTTAGGATTTCCAGCATAGCCGTGTTGTTTCTACGCTTGGCCGTAGTTGTGCTGTTTCCACAGCGCTGCAGGTCTTTGTATTGCAGTGAACAAATGACTCTAATGACAAAACCAGGTTGTGCTCAGCTCAGAAATGCAATCAGGTGATTATGTTGTGTTGTGGTTGGCCGGTCAGTGCTGTAGGTTGTTAGTCTTTCTTTGATGGGGTAGAAGGTTTTCACACACTTCTCCTTTGTCTTGTAAAGCCAGTTGTGAAATATTTCTATCCAAACTGTACCTGAACACTTGAATTTTTTTGATGATAAATGACACAATAACTTATGTGAACACTGTTTACCGTCTGGCTGCTGCTCTGTGCCCTCAAGTTCCACCTTTGTCACTCTGTCAGCAGAACATTGTGATCTACTTTCATCACAAAATGGTCTGGCACTTGAATGGCATCTTTCTTTTTGTTCTTGGTTTAGGAGACAATAATTCACCAAAGAACAGACATTTACATTGCTTTATTCTTACTCTCTTTATTTCTATGCTGCTGTAATAATATTTTACTTAATAAAACAGAGTACTGCTAACACAAACATAAAAACGGAGCAAGACACGGCTTTTGAACAACAGTTCTGAAGATATTCATTTATCCCCCGGCTACTTGTTAGCCTCAATTATTTATCCGTGTTCATAAAATTTAACGTGAGGGCTGCTGGCATTCATAACATACCTGAAGCAACCAGAGATGATCCACGAGCCAGACAATGGAAAACTGCATTTCCCTGCCTGTTTATGATGCTTTTTCATTCTACGCTCTTGCATACAAAAGACTTGACACACTTGTGGGAACACCGTCAGCATCAGCTCCAGTAAAGTGTACCCACTTGTGTCATTGTCACTAAGAGAAGCAGATCTCTGTGAGCTGTAGCAGGTGAGAGAAAGTGCTAATACCACCCTGCGCATAAAGAGAATACATGCTTCTGGCTTCTATTGAGCTTAAGGAGCCTGAGTACACCCTCAGCTCTCCACAAAACACTTCAGACAGCACCCTACTGAAGCTTTCAGACAAGCTTTGTCATACATAGCATTGAGCATTTTTCTTAATGTGTTGCAGAGCAGCTCTTGTCAAGTTTATATGCTGGACTGGTATTAATAACTTTAATGGACTTGAAGTGGACCATCTTGAAAAATGGTATCAGATTAGGAATCTGTATCAGCAGAAACTTAATAATAATTGATTCACATCGGATCTGGGGGAAAAAAGCTTGATCAGGACTTTCCTAATTATGGTCTCCAACCCTAATTGGATCCCTGATAAGCACAAGCAGCAGTTTCGGTACTGCCTGTATGAATGCAGGGTGCGTTCAGGCGCAGCGGTACGCGGAAGGTCACCCACGTTTGGCAGCACTCTTAGTCCAGTACACAATCACTGCAGCTACGTGAGTAAAACACCAGAAACAACCTTGAAGTATAAAAATATGCTTCAGGTGACATCTCCAGACATACAGTGTGAAAAAACACAAGCTGTTGTGCCACCTGCGTTGAAAGCTGGATCGATTAAAAAAAGGAGTGAGTCTGTTCCAACAGATGACTGAAAAACATGGCTGAAACTATTCCTGTGTAGAAATGATATACAGTGTGATTCATCGGTCACTCAGATGTCACTGAATCTCTCTCTGCGTCCTGCTCCGGGGCCCTGAAAGCACCACGCAGCATGAGGCTGTCGCCGCTAAGCTCTCTGATGGAGCGCTCATGGACTGGTGATGAGCTCTGGCCACTTTGGGATTGACACAGTCCTTTGCGTTACAGCTGAGTGAGCTCAATTTTCATCTCTGTTCTCTGAATCCTTCATGTGTCTTTTTGCAAACTGCTGCATGGTGACTCGTCTTAGCCCCTTTTTTTTTCCTCCCGGCATCACATTCTGTTACTTCCACTCTGCTCAAATTTGAGAAGTGCTACTCTTGACTGTTGAACTTCCAGCTGGGAAACTTACTCACCGACGCCTTTGTTATTGTGTGTGAGGAAGTGTTTTCAGTTTTCCTGTGATCTGCACTCGTAAAATCGTTACTCCCTTGGTGCAAGTTTGTTCGAATGATCTCTTACATGAAAAACCTAAGTACTTCCATATATCGAAAGAATATCAGTCAGCTGGAATAAGTGATGGCGCTCTTCCTCCCCCTCCTATCACTTCTGCTTCTCCACTTGGATAAACCACATAACATACTATATGAGAGACTACAGTACATAGTTTCTTTGAAGCATCTCACAGTAGAACATAAAAACACTACTCTGTTGTGTCATCAGCCAACCACCTATACACCAAAAACTCGCCGGTGGGTTAGGAGACATGTTATCTTTTTTTAAAAATGGTCACAATTACACCATCTATTAGAGCCAGAAACTGCAAAAACAAAGAAGAATCATTGGATTTTCCATTTCAGACAGTCCTTACACCAACCATCTCTGACATGTTAGTCCATTGGAAAACATAACCACATCTAAACTTATAGAAAAGCTTTTTATTCTTTATGTTGCATGTTAAAATTGCCCAAAAGAACCAGATTATGTAAGGATCAAAGAAATCTGCACTCCTTAGCACAACTGTGAAGCCATTAGTGACTCA